>NC_091283.1:111861893-112163798 GCF_032444005.1 Ranitomeya imitator | reverse complement strand
ACTTCAGACGGGCCTGCACATGTGCCTTCTTGGGCAGTGGGACCTTGCGGGCACTTCAGGATTTGAAACCTTAATGGCATAATGTGTTCCCAGTGGTTTTCTTGGTGACTGTGGTCCCAGCTGCGTTGAGATTAACACTTCCCTCATGTAGTTTTAGGCTGATCTCTCACCTTCCTCATGATCAAGGATACCCCACGAGGTGAGATTATGCATAGTGCCACAAAGATCAAAGTCAATTGACAGTCATTTTGTACTTCTTCCATTTTCTTACTATTGCCCCAACAGTTTTCTCCTTCTCACCCAGCATATTGCTTATGGTTTTGTAGCCCATTCCAGCTTTGTGCAGGTCTATGATCTTTTCCCTGACATCCTTATAGAGCTCACTGTGAAATGCAAATCAATTTCTGTAATTTATACAATGTGATTTTCTGGATTTTATTTTTGATATTCTATCTCTCAATGTTAAAATTAACCAATTATAGATTGTTCATGTCTTTGTCATTGGGCATACTTACAAAATCAGCAAGGGATGAAATACTTATGTCCCCCACTGTATTTCACAGAGCATGTTCCTTGTACAGCACAGGGAACAACAGGATGGCTGGACATTTTTTTAAATTACAGTTACACCAACTGTCCTGAAGAGTTGTTAGTTAAACTCTTAGGTCACCTATGACTGTATCCAACCCTCATGCTCTTTATTGCAAGTACAAACTTAGTAATGTCACATTGACCTCCACATATACTGTATAGGTTTGGTTAAACTCTACACTGCTATTTGTCACACACGCGCACACAAACTCATATTATCTATACAGTATATTTAGAGTTTTGTTTGCCTTTTTCTTACTATTTCTATGGAGCTGCGAGCTGTGGCATCCTTTCACTAAGCACATTCAGTTCCCTGACTCTGCTTTAATACAAGCGATGCTATAATATGTGATGGCTGTGCTATAGTATGTGATGTGATATTTGCAAGGCATTATTGGGAAGTCCGTCTGCTCATACCCATGGTCAAGTTAGCCTTCTATATTGTGTAAAATAAAGGTGAGAATTTTTGTCCTTCTGGACATCTGTCAAGTCAGTAGTCTTCCCCATGATTGTGGAGCCTACTGAGACAGACTAATGGACCTTTTCAAATGCTCAGGAAGCCTTTGCAGGTTTTTTTTGTTAATTATTCTTATTTACTGACATAATGACTTTTAGGTTTCCATTGGCTCTAAGCCTGACTAAGTGGCTTGTGCTAAGTCTGTCTGAGGTAGCCTTTGTGAGCCTATGACCTCTGACAGACGTAACATGGTCACAGTCACTGCACAGCCGAATATCTCATTTGTAGTCCCCAAAGAAAAGACACATTTTCAATCGTAGTTGAGAACAAATTATTTCTTTATGCTCAAAACTGTATGCCTGCTTTATTTATCAAATTAAAGGGTTAATTTTTGGATGGCTTGTGAAGAAGCTAGCACTTGTTTAGCAAAGTGCTAAGCTCTTGATACTCCCCAAACAGTGATTATTTTTGTACTCTGGAAATGACGCAAGTTGTTCTGTTTACACCGCCATGTGTATAAACAACAGCAAGACATGCATCTGCCCTCCAAAATTGATCATTTTTGGATCATTTAGACAATATAAGTAGCCTGCAAAGACTGAAACTGCTGTTTGTGGTTCAATAAGCTATTAGTTACCACAACTTACCTACTTTATCTAGCCAGAGAGGTTACCTGAACTGTACAAAATGACTGTATTTGCATTACAGAGCTCAAAATGGGATAAATAAACTCTAAAAAGAAGAGTATTGTTGAGGACTTGAGAAAATTGTTAAAAATTATCAACAATATCAAGGTTACAAGTCTATCTCCAGATTTTGATTTTCATTTGTCCATGGTGTGCAACATAATCAAGAAGTTTACAACTCATAGCACTATAGCTATCCTCACTGGACATGGCGGCTGAGAAAAATTGATGCAAGGTTGCAATGCAGGATAGTCTGGATGGTGGATAAGCAGCCTCCATCAAGTTCCAAAGAAATTCAAGCTGTTTTGCAGGCTCAGGGTGCATTAGTGTCAGCCTGAACTATCCATTGACATTTGAATTAAAGGAAACATTATGGCAGGAGACTGAGGAGGATCACAATGTTGACACAGCAACATAAAAAAGCTAGGCTGAAATTTGCCAAAATGTACGTGAGCAATATTAAACACCTTCTGGAAAATGTTTTGTGGACAGATGAGGCCAAGAGAGAGCTTCTTGGTAAAGCACATCATTCTAATGTTTACCAAAAACAGGATGAGGCCTACAAAGAAAAGAACACTGTACCTACAGTCAAATTTGGAGGAGGTTCAAAGATATTTTTTGGTTGGTTTGCCATAATGTAGTGCTCAATGTCAGAAAGCTGGGTTTGAAACCTAGGTTATGGTTCTTCCAGCAGGACAATGACCCCAAACATACTTCAAGAAACACGCAGAAATGGATGGAAACAAAGCGCTTTAGAGTTCTGAAGTGGCCAGCAATAAGTCCAGATTCCATTGAATACCTGTGGAAAGATCTTAAAATTGCTGTTGGGAGAAGACACCCTTCAAATATAAGAGTCCTGGAGCAATTTGAAAAAGAACAGTAGTCCACAAATCCAGCTGAGAGGTGGAAGAATCTTGCTGATGGTTTTAAGAAGCTATTGATTGCAGTTATTTATTCCAAAGTGTGTGAAACCAAATGTTAAAGTGAGGGTGCCAACAATTTTGTCCCACCCGTTTTGAGGGTTTTGTTTAAAATTATGTCTAATTTGCCTTTGTTTTTATATGTTCATCCAATACACAAAATAAATAAACATGTGTATAACAAAAGATGAGTAATTGCAATAATTTTCTGGAAGAAATACCTGTACTTTATTAAACACTAAACACTGTTGGACATGACTTTAGTTGCCAAAATAAATATACCAAATTCAATGTTATTGATTTCTTTCTTAAAGAAGCCCTCCCATTAATATTTTTCTCCTAAAATATGTATGTATATGTGCATGAAGTGTAATGTGAGTGTATTAATATATTCACCTACAGCCACTTTCTCCGGGGTCCAACACCGTTCTGCTCCTCTTCTCAGTGACGTTACAGTTATCCAGACTTTCCGGATAACCCTACACTCTATGTGTGAGCTGGAGATCTCTTTTACAATGTAAGTCTATAGTTTCTTTCTCTGATGCACCATGGACTTACATTGTAAAAGCCACTTCTGGATCACGCTGTGCTCTGCAGACAGTTTGCTGAGCAGTGACATCTTTTCGAAGAGGAGCAGAATGGCATTGGATCCTGGCAGCAGATGATTATATTAATACACTCACCATACACATATATACTCATTTAATGGAAAAGAATATTCATGGAAGGGCTTCTTTAAATTTTTTTTTATACAGGTGAACCCCGCTCATTATACACATCCAATAAGAGAATTCATAAAAGTAAACTTTATAAAGTTTGTTTAGGTAAGCAGGCAAACCAGTATCAGTTACATTGTTACATAGAATAATATCCAGCATGTCAATGGTCTTTCCATGTGCATGAAAACCACAAGCATCCAACACTTGTACAATGCCTGAAGACTAGTGATGAGCGAATATTCTTGTTACTCGAGATTTCTCTAGCATGCTCAGGGGTCCTCCGAATATTTTCTAGTGCTCGGAGATTTCGTTTTTCTTGCCTCAGCTGAATGATTTACATCTGTCAGCCAGCATAAGTACATGTGGGGATTCCCTAGCAACCAGGCAACCCCCACATGTACTTATGCTGGCTAACAGATGTAAATCATTCAGCTGTGGCAAGAAAAACTAAATCTCCGAGCACTAAAAAATACTCGGAGGACCCCCGAGCATGCTCAAGAAATCTCGAGTAACGAGTATATTCGCTCATCACTACTGAAGACGTATTGTCTATCTTTGATGCAGTCTATTAGTTTTATAGAAGAATGCAGAACAAGTAACCTCCAAGTATAAATGAAATATTGCTGAGCAGCATCCATTTTGATTATATAGAGTAAAACTTTTTTTGGCATTTGAGTGCAATGTTCATTTTTTATTGGGTATTAATTTTAAAAAAGTCTGACTCAGGCATATGCAGGTCTTTATTATTTTGGCCCCAGTAAAAGCTTTTTTTTAATTTTTCAACAAAGTATTTGAAAAGAAGGCATATATAATTGATGTGTCAAGCTATCAATCACATATTTTGATATATTCTAACCTTGAAAGGATGAAAACTTAAAAAGACTGCATTATATTTTGTCACAATTACAATGCATCAGCCTAGAAACGAAACTAGAAACGTGGGGAATTTAATGCACTGATAGAAAACTCATAGTTGTCAGCAATCAACAAATTTAAAAAAATGAGAAGTTGGAACTCAAAGCCAATAAGAAGGTGACATAATGCAGAAACATAAATGATCTATTAGCATACTATACAGCCACTATCTATATAGTACATTGTTGTGTGGAATTGGTGGCTGATTTCATTGAACTGTAAGTTTATCACTTTATTAGAATGTTCCCACGCAGGTCAGATGTAGTCAAATGATTCCCATGATGTTCCCCGCACCCAGCTCACCATGTGCTCAGCGAAACCCAGTGACAGTAAAGAGCAGTAATGTTACTGACGTCACCGCTCATCAGAGTCGCCGGGTCATGCTGTGCTATGTGAGACCCAGCGACTGTGAAGAGCAGTGCTGTTACTGATGTCACCGCTCTTTAGAGTTGCCGGGTCACGCTGTGCTATGTGAGACCCAGCGACTGCAAAGTGCAGTAATGTTACTGATGTCACCACTCAACAGAGTCGCCAGGTCACTCTGCACTACATGAGACCCAGTGACTGTGAAGAGCAGCAATGTTACTGATGTCACCGTCATCAGAGTCACCAGGTCACACTGTGCTATGTGAGACCCAGCGACTGTAAAGAGCAGTGCTATTACTGACGTCACCGCTCATCAGAGTCGCCGGGTCATGCTGTGCTACGTGAGACCCAGCGACTGTGAAGAGCAGTAATGTTACTGACGTCACCACTCATCAGAGTCGCTGGGTCACTCTGCGCTTCATGAGACCCAGTGACTGTGAAGAGCAGTAATGTTACTGACGTCACCGCTCATCAGAGTCCCTGGGTCACTCTGCGCTATGTGAGACCCAGTAACAATGAAGAGCAGTAATGTTACTGATGTCACCACTCAACAGAGTCGCCGAGTCACTCTGCACTACATGAGACCCAGCGATTGTGATGAGCAGTAATGTTACTGACATCACCGCTCATCAGAGTCGATGGGTCACGCTGTGCTATGTGAGACCCAGCGACTGAGAAGAGCAGTAATGTTACTGACATCATCACCACTCAACAGAGTCGCCAGGTCACTCTGCACTACATGAGACCCAGTGACTTTGAAGAGCAGCAATGTTACTGATGTCACCGTCATCAGAGTCACCAGGTCACACTGTGCTATGTGGGACCCAGCGACTGTAAAGAGCAGTGCTATTACTGACGTCACCGCTCATCCGAGTCGCCGGGTCATGCTGTGCTACGTGAGACCCAGCAACTGTGAAGAGCAGTAATGTTACTGACGTCACCACTCATCAGAGTCGCTGGGTCACTCTGCGCTTCATGAGACCCAGTGACTGTGAAGAGCAGTAATGTTACTGACGTCACTGCTCATCAGAGTCCCTGGGTCACTCTGCGCTATGTGAGACCCAGTGACAATGAAGAGCAGTAATGTTACTGATGTCACCACTCAACAGAGTCGCCGAGTCACTCTGCACTACATGAGACCCAGCGACTGTGATGAGCAGTAATGTTACTGACATCACCGCTCATCAGAGTCGATGGGTCACGCTGTGCTATGTGAGACCCAGCGACTGTGAAGAGCAGTAATGTTACTGACGTCACCACTCAATAGAGTCACCGGGTCACTCTGCACTACATGAGACCCAGCGACTGTGAAGAGCAGCAATGTTATTGATGTCACCGCTCATCAGAGTCGCTGGGTCATGCTGTGCTACGTGAGACCCAGCGACTTTGAAGAGCAGTAATGTTACTAACGTCTCTGCTCATCAGAGTCACTGGGTCACTCTGCACTACATGAGACCCAGCGACTGTGAAAAGCAGTAATGTTACTGATGTCACTGCTCACCAGAGTTGCTGGGTCACTCTATGCTATGTGAAACCCAGCGACAGGAAGAACAGTAATGTTACTGACGTCATCACTCAACAGTGTTGCTGGGTCACTCTGCACTACATGAGACCCAGCAACTGTGAAGAGCAGTAATGTTACTGACGTCACTGCTCATCAGAGTTGCCGGGTCACGCTGTGCTAGGTGTGTCTCGGCAACTGTGATGAGCGGTGATGTCACAGACAACACATGGATGTCACATGGATGTACAACACGTAGACAAATAAGCCACACAGTTACGTAAAGCTAATAACACCCGTACTGGTTTTTTACATTACCGGTAAAATCAGGATGTGTGCAGGGGCCTTACTCTGATCCGTAACACATGATATCTCTAGAAGTCTACATTATTTGATATTATATGAGAAACTGGAAGAAAACATACTATTCACTATTTGCTGAAAAGGACATCAAATCAAATCATGTCACAATAAAGAGGCCATACTTACCAATATCTGGTCACAAAATCAATATACTACAGAATGCAGCAAGACCCTGTGATAAATTGTGAAAAATATTGAAGACATTGAAAAATAATCACTAACACACTTACCATTCATGGGATAGGGAGTTACTTAAGCTTAAGTCACACTAAACGACTTACCAACGATCACTTCCATCGATACAACCTGGCCGTGATCGTTGGTAAGTCGTTGTGTGGTCGCTGGGGAGCTGTCACACAGACAGCTCTCTCCAGCGACCAACGATCAGGGGAATGACTTTGGCATAGTTGAAACTGTCTTCAACTATGCCGAAGTCCCCCTGCAGCATCCGGGTAACCAGGGTAAACATCGGGTTACTAAGTGCAAGGCCGCGCTTAGTAACCCGATACTTACCCTGGTTACCATTGTCACCGCTGTGCTCTGCTTTATGGCTGGCACTGACACAATCAGTGCAGGGAAGCTCTCGGCCGGAGTGCATGCATTAGCAGCGCTCCTGCCAAAAGCAGTTTTAACCCTGTGGACGCCGGGGGACGTGACAGACATCAGAATGTGAGTATGTACTGTTTTTTTTAAACTTTTACAATGGTAACCAGGGTAAATATCGGGTTACTAAGCGCGGCCCTGCACTTAGTAACCCGATATTTACCCTGGTTACAAGTGAACACATCGCTGGATCGGCGTCACACACGCTGATCCAGCGATGACAGCGGGGGATCAGCAACCAAAAAATGGTCCTGGTCATTCCCCAATGACCAACGATCTCCCAGCAAGGGCCTGATCGTTGGTCGCTGTCACACATAACGAGATCGTTAGCGGGATCGTTGCTACATCACCAAAAGCATGACGTTGCAACCATATCGTTAACGATATCGTTATGTGTGACTCAGTCTTTAGTGTTAGCTACACAGATATGGCTTGTATACGGCACCATTCACACAGACAAGTATAGCACACATCGTCTGGCTTACAGCATATTAGTCACATCCATAGTTAATAAATTGGGGAGAACCCCAAATAGACCCTTACTTAAAGGCTTAAAATTTAATTTAATTTTAAACTAAAATGTGAAAAATAAGGGTATAAAATTGAGTCCCTAATGTGTCTCTATAATTTGTATTATTATTTTAACAGAGTGCTTGCTGCTCTGTATTAGGATAGTGTATAGTACCCAGGATGTTAGCACATATCTTGCAGAATAGGATGGTAGATTTTAGCACAAACGTCCCCCCAACGTGTTAGCAGTATCATCATGGGATGGGACATAGGTTTGAATGGTAATATTGTTACCCAATGCAAAATCTGTAGCATAGCCTCTTATCTACCACATCCCATTTATAACAATTGACAGCATATATGGCAAAGGGACATTTAAGATACCTTAAGCATCAGCATTTATGCGCAACTATTTCCCCATTAATCTTGGCCCACTGGGTTTTATGTGGATCTGAAGTACAATCAATAATACTGTTTTGTGAATGAGCCATAAGGAGCTATATTTTCAGTCACGACTTTGTCATTCCTTGGATTAATAATAGAACTTTGACAATGGACCCCAACAAATACTGATAGATCCCATTGACTTATGATAGGATGATCTGATTTCCATCAGGGTTTTAGTAATTTTAAATGCATGAACAGCACAAAATACAGAGCAAAGTTGAGTCATACGGTCACGGTACTGAGCTGTTGACAATTCCTCTGCTATAATAGTTCTGCAATATGACATGCAATGAAACATGCAAATATACACCTACAGTACATACTGTACACTCATCAACATTTAAATTGCAACACCAAGAAGGAAAAGTCATTAAATTATAGAAAATACAAGAACAAAATACACGTTAATGATATGCAAATGATGAAAAATCAGAAACCAAATTTTCAAAACATTTTGATTTATGTAGTATTGATTATGAACGCATCGTCACATGCACTTACACGGCTTGTCATGCTGTCAATGCGGTTCTTAAACGTTGAGGAATGTTCTGCCATTCTGAACACACATGGGCACAAAAATCATCAAAATCCACTTCTGGCAGCTTCCTTTTCAATTGTTGACCAATGACGTCCAAAATGTTCTCCCTGGGAAACAAATCCAGAGAAGCTACAGGCCATGGTAGAGAATTTAGGACAAGCAGGCTCCAGAACAATCTCTAGCATTTATTGCATCAAAGGCAAAAGTGATATTCATTGCTCAAGAGGAAAGACCTCCATTCCAGCCACCACAATTGTTCCATTCCAGACACAGGTCTCCATATGGAGACCACATGAGAAATTCCATGATGAAGCCTTCACTAGTGACCATCAAATTGGTCTACTTCTGAGATTATGGTATGTTGTGGCATAATGTACGAAAGCTGGAGCCCTCAAGTCTTCATTCAAGGTACACTAAAAACACAGCATTAAATTTACAATATTTGGTAGTGGAACCAGTGGTGCAGCCATTTCTCTAAAGTGCAGCCTTTGTGGCGTAAACTTGCTAACTTGGCCTACAGCATCTCCTGATTTGTCTCCAATCGAGCACATCTGGGATGTCATTGGTCAGCAATTATAAAGGGAGCTACTAGGAGCAGATCTTTATGATTTGTGTGCCCAGGTACATTCATCAATCCAGAACATTCCTTAAACAGCAATTAGTAACCTCAGTGATAGCAGACAAGGCGTGTAAGTGTGCCTATTTCTACTCATATAGCTTTGTAAACATGAGATTCATTATTTTATACATATTGCCACGTATCTCATCAGCATAGTGCAATTATAAACCTAATTAATTACCATTCATACAAAATAGCTGTCATCTTACTAACCTCTTTGTCATTCATTTTTAATTGGCTTGATTAGGATATGAGAATTTACCTAATGTACATGAATGTTATATTGCATCTAGCCAGCTCATTGCACATGAAATCTGTCAGCATCAAGGCACCGGATAATGATGTTTATACCCAGAATTACTGAAACATGGACGCTTACATGGTGCTTGAACACTGGCTGTCAATTTCCATCAGTGCCATATACAGAGATACCATTTCCTTTTAGGCTCTTGTAACCCTTAACTATTTATAACTCCATGGTAATTCTAAATGAGACAATAGCTGGTTATAAATTAAACGACAAAACAGCGTCAGAAATGAATTTTGTTTTAATTGACATCTAATGAGGAACGACTATTAGTAAGTTGAAATAATAATAGTTAATATGTATGATTGCCACATCTAACTATAGATATAAACCATACAAAAGCATCAAATCTCAAGTTAACACAATTTATTTCTTTTTTAGCCTTAATTTAGTAGATAATTCAAGTGCTGAATAATTGTTTACACTTTGGGGGAAATCCATCAAGACTTGTGTTTTACATATTAGTCTTAATCAGTCGTCCACTGGAGTCAGATGCACCATATTCAAGCACCACTTCAGCGGGTTTTTTTATTGCAGCGCTGGAGTGATGCATTGGATATTATATTCATCACCCACTGTTTTCAGCTCGTCACATCGCCGCTATGGTCGTGCGACGCCATCTTGTGATGGCAACATATGACTGACCCGAAGTCAGAGGAAACGGTGACCAGATCTGAATGTAAATTTTTAAGATCTTCTTTCTGGCTCTCATAAAAGGACCTCCAGCTCACCCAGCCAACGCTGGAGTGATGTGGCAGGTCACAAAGTGCTGAAGACCAACAAAAGCAGCATAGATAAAGGATGAAGATGACGGCTGCTACGTATAAGACTAGGGGCAGGGACCTTGCATTAGAAGCATCACTTCAGCATTGTAATTAAAAAAAAAGGGTGGAGTGGTGTTTTAAGAACACCTCTTTTAATGCACTTGGTGCATTTTGGGGGCAGTGTGGCAGAGAAAAAGCACTAAATAAAAAATGCAGAGCACAACAGGGTTGTATCAACAGGTGAGGATAAAACAGATATAAACTCACCTGATAATGTTGTGTAAGACACAACCACTGATGAGGCAAAAAATGTAAGATGCTGCAATATCCACAAGTGTCTTCAGAGAGATAGGGTAGAGTGAATTGATAAGTGCTGCTGATCTAAACACAATCCAAGGGATATCAAGAAAAAGTGGTTTAATGTAAACATATTTCAGAGTCCATCTTACTTCTTCCTCAAGACATCCATATGCAAATTGCCTCTTCTGAGAAAAAGAGGACTTAAACTCTATAGCGCCACCTGTTGGAAGTAGCGATCCTACAAGTCACAATCAACCCTTTAACGAGTCGTGCAATATGAGTCATGCACGACTCGTTAAAGGGTTGATTGTGACTTGTAGGATTGCTACTTCCAACAGGTGGCGCTATAGAGTTTAAGTCCTCTTTTTCTCAGAAGAGGCAATTTGCATATTATATTTCCCAGAGGAGCATTGCACGGCGAATAAGCCTCCTTACCTTGACAAGCCAGAGATGGTATGTCACTCTCCATAAGGAGAAACGATACCCCTTAGACTCAAGACATCCACAAATTATCTTAGGCCGGGGTCACACTTACGTGTGCAATGCGAGAAACTCATGTCAATACCCGGCACTGCCGCCGGCACTCGGGACAGGAGAGGTCAGCTGAATGTATTTCTATGCAGCCGCACACTCCAGTCCCGAGTGCCGGCAGCAGTGCCAGGTATTGACATGAGTTTCTCGCATTGCACACCCAAGTGTGACCCCGGCCTTAGAGAAAAAACACTAACAGTTGCAGCATTTTTACACAATTAGGGGTAGAATTTGTAATTGTGCACACCAGTCTTAATGAAGTGACACTAGAGTAGGATGTGCACACCTTTTATTCAATTAGGCAAGTTTTACAACTGTACTTCTGCCAGAAATGTTACTTTAGCATGTGTCTCGTCTGCATTTCTGGTTTCCACTTTGGCAGAGATGGCCGGGTCTCTCATAAAAACGAGAAAAGTTACAACATTTTTATGCAGCTTTGACTTCCACAAAAATTTAATGATATTTCAAGTTATTTCAGAATTCTGGCATAAACACCTTGAAGAATCAGGCCCTATGTGTTTCCACTGAAATTTTTTCATGAATGTTATTCTTATAAACTAGTGGTTTGAAACTTTTTTAGGATGGTGAAATACATGAAAATAATTTGTCATCCTGAGAGCATCATATCTATATAAAAGCTGAAAAAA
Organism: Ranitomeya imitator; assembly: GCF_032444005.1. Lineage (NCBI taxonomy): Eukaryota > Metazoa > Chordata > Amphibia > Anura > Dendrobatidae > Ranitomeya > Ranitomeya imitator. The sequence goes on along the minus strand of NC_091283.1, from coordinate 112,152,014 downwards.
ATCAAATAATACAATGTTATGAAAAAACATGGTCATTGAATAACTGAATAAAACTAAAAATAACATAGCCTTAGGGCAGGTGTACATGACCTTGTATTCTGTCATCCGAAACAATTGGGCAGATTATGCAAATTGCACTCTGATCTTTAATCAACTCTACCCCTAATCAGAGTGTTAAAAAAAACATTTTTTCCACCTTCTTCATTCTGACAGTGCGTGGAAATGTCATCTGAGTGCAGTCCAATGCTTTCCACTGACTCATTGATATGCATGGCCAAATGCAACCTGAATATAGGATCAAACTCGAATATGCAGTATTTTTTGCCTTGGACCAGCTTGGTATGTGGAAAAAATCAGATGTGCACTGCCCCATTGAATAAAATTGATCAGAGTGCAATCCAATATTTTGTCGATTCACACTCGTACCAAAAATACGGCCATGTGCATAAGCCTTTACTGAGAACAATAAATAGTCTATCTGCTCTTATCACATAATTACAGAGCTCTCTGCCCTTTCCCCACCACTTTATTCATTCATGGCCTAGAAAGCTATATTCGCCTCTTCACCATCTTGGGATATTCCGTTTTTGTATTTTCATTTTTGCTTCACTTGAAATCAGCTGTCATGTTACGAAAAGCATTGCCACCAAACAACCAATACGCCATAATTCGTTAAGGATCCAAGTACCGTATATACTACAACCAAACAAATCATATAGTTAAACATCCAGGGAGTTCTTCACAAAACAATCAGCTTTATTCCAACCATGTTAAAATCCACATATGGAGCCTGTGTACAGTATATACACAGGTCAGTGCTTCTCTATTTGTGAAGCTGACATCACCAATGAGGCACCCCCAGCTGTTGGTAGAGCCAGATGCAGGCAAGGTACTTTTCATAAAACTCAATATATGCGCACAGTCTTATCTATAATTGGGTTAATTAGTACTTATTATTATGAGAGGGAGAGAGAGGGAGTTGAGCAGCAAAGTGATGTATGGAACTCAATGGACTGGAGAGAGCTGACTGGGATATTAGCTACTAAAATGTAGCCAGGCTCCATGGAAACCAGCTGTACACTATGTAAGATGAAAGCTTTCATTGCAGGAAAATGAAGGCAAATAAAAAAAGCAAGTCAATTGCAAACTTGCGTATTTTCAGGTTTTTTAATTAAAACAAATTAAGAACTTGAGAACACCATTTGGATATACACATTAAATGAATGACATCCAAATGATCATAAAAGAGAGCATATAATCTTTTTTGATTACATGAATCCCAAATTTGGTATTCTGCATGAAGTCTTCAAGCTTCATCCATTATTACCACGATGCTAATAGCGAAAGGAAGTTAGTTTTTAGTACAACTAAAGTGATACATTTGTATTGTGTCCCTAGAGAACTCTGTGATCACATGCAAACAAAGACATTGTAGAAAAATAAACTTTTATATTGTTTCAACACTGTTCCATTATCTGTGGTTAACCTCAGTTCAACTGTGATCCCTTTAATCATGCAATTAATTTAGGCCTGGCAACAGCATTTAAAGCCAGGGCTGGAACAAAACCACAAGATGATCTATTCAATTAGATAGGAACAGTGTGCAAAAACAGCAAAGCGCCGTTTGAGTTTTTCCTCGATAATTTGTTTATCCCAGCACGCAAGCGAGTGTTCTGTCAGTTTTACATAAGTAATTTCCTCTGAGATGCAATGTACAAAACCACAAGTCTTAATTAAAATATTGTGGTTGGTAAAATAGAGCTTTTTTTGTTGTTTTTTTTTTTATACTGATTACTATGCAGAGCATTACAGCAGAAACTCTGTAATAATTCAAATACAATACGTTTCTTCCTCTGAGGACATTTTACAGGAGAAATAAACACACTGGAATATTTATCAGACCTTACACAGCGATTTTGTTTATGCTTTTTACGTCAGAATTCAGAATTTATGAATTTTATTTCAAAGTGTTAAGTCTCATTAATACACCTTTGTTATTAAAAAAAATAAAATTATCTCAGTAGATCAGAGCTGCGCTAGTATTTATGGAAAAAAGGATACACATCTATTATTAATATTTAATTCCTGGCATTTATACAGTGCTAATGCATTACATAATCATATAATACATATTCACATAACTTAACTTCTGTCCCTGTCCCCTGGAGGAACATAATCTAGGTTAACATCTACATGACCAGCGCGATTTTCCATTTTTTTTTTTTTTTTGCTGTTGCTATTTCCTCCCCTTCTTCCATGGATCAAAACGGTTTAATTTTTTCTTATGTCAGTATATGAAGATAATTTTGTGGGACAAGTTGTAATTTTCAATGACATTGTTTTCAATCGAATTACCTTAAAAGCAGTAAAAAGAAATGACGTGGGGTAAAATGGTAAAACAACTTTGACATTGTTCTTTTGTTTTTATTTTTATTGTGTTTATTGTGCTTTTAATATTATCTGATAACATCATTCTTCAGGTCAGTATGACTACAGTGGTGCCAATTGTACAAGTTTTTTTTATATTTACCTGAGCTCTCGTAATATTGCCAATATTAGACCAAACATGGTGCACAGCAGTGTGAGCAGAATCTTCTTCCCTCTGCATCCCTAGTATCTCTAGCTCTAGTATTACATCAAAAAAGGGGAAAGCAGTGTAAGCAGCCTCTTCTCACCTCAATACACCTGGTATCTCCATTATTAAATCATACAGGGTGCACAGCGGTGTGAGCAGCATTTTCTTGCCTCAGCATCCCTAGTATATCCAGAATTACATCACAAAAACAAGAGAAAAAGTAGTGTGAGCAGCCTCTTCTTACTTCAACATGCTTGGTATCTTGAATATTAGATAAAACAGGGTTCACAGCAGTGTGAGCATCATCTTATTACCTCAGCAGGGCCGTATTTGCCACTAGGCAAAGGGCATATGCCTAGGGTGGGAGGATGCGGGGGGCGGCACCTGAGCAAGGTTATTTTTTTAGCCCGAGGGGTTGGCCTGCCACTCACCTCAGTTTTCCTGCTACTGCTGTGGGCACCTTCACTCCACCCCCTGATCACATGACAATGATGTCATCACAGGTCATTCAGCTCTTGCTCTGGGCACCTTTAACATGAATCAGCCCCTTCCCGATCACATGACAATGACGTCACCACAGGTCCTTCACCTCTCCCTGCAACTTATCCTTCCTAGTTGTGTGCTGTGCAGCTCCTGTTTTCTGGTATCAGCCAGCAGCAGATTCCGGTTCTCGCCATTCCGGTGAGATTACAGGAGGGTTTGGTGGAGTTTTGATGCTTATGGTAAATCTGTGAGAGGAGAGTGTACGAGGCTGAAGTTGGTTTCTTATTCGTCCAGTTTCTTATTCGGAGCTGAAGTTGGTTTCTTATTCAGCAGTTTCTTGATCAGCAGTTTTTTTTTCTGTTTTTCTTATAGGTTTAACAACAAAAAATAATCATCACAATAATAATATACACTTCAGCGAAGTGCCCTGATGTGAATACACTTTTAAACGGGTACAAAAATTATAAAACTGGCACAAAAATGGGCATCAAAGAGGACACCGAAGGGCGTTAATGAAAGGGTTAAATGACTTTGGGCGACTCATATCACACTGCAGACATATAGAACAGGGAGCCCCACATCAAAAGCAGGTCCCTCCAGCCTGGCCCAACTGGGTCCTGGGCATCAGAACTGGCATGAAAGTGGACAGACAGTCAATTTTGGTAATGTGAATAAGTAACTGATGTTTTTAAACCTATAAAAACAGAAAAGAAAAAATTGCCAAATAAGAAACTAACGAATAAAAATCCATCTTCAGCCACGTGGAGAGTGTGGGGTGAGATCAGAGCTGTTGATGGGCGGTGATGGGCGAACCTCAGGGTCCTGCTCAGGTGGCATTTGTTGGGCTAATTGAACTTCACCCTGTGTGGATGCTGTGTGGGACGGAGGAATATTCAGCCTTTGATCATGTGGGCCAGTTCGGTATTGGCCATAAGGAATCTGACTGTAGCCCTCACGTTGTTGAAAATATGACCTTGCCTCATAACCACCCCCAATATGGCCATGTCGTGCAAACCCAGGTTGGGACCAGCCTCCAGCACTGGGTCTGGACAAGTGGCCATATTGGGAAGGTTGATGGTAGTCTGGCATATGTATTGAGGTTGCCATGGTGGGTTTTGTGTGGGTAGGGGTTGAGGTGTAGGCTCACGTGGAGGAGGTGCTTCAAATCCCTGTGGAGCATGCACCTGTTGAAGTCTTGGCAGCCACAGAACGTTACGTGATGACAGCTGTCATCTCTCAATAAACTCCATCAGCTCATATGGGTAATTTGGGGTGGTGCATGCATGCATCAATAAGGATTTGAATGCACCCTCTCACACGTAGCCTCGCCTCACCTCACGGGCTAGGGGACGTAAGTACCGGGCCAGGCTCCTCATGTAGGCCTCCTCTCCGTCATCTACAGTAACCCTTGCCAGATAGTTCATGACCCCAGCATCCACATTCCTCCTACTTTGGAGGAGCTCGCATGGTCCGTATGCATTCCATATTTTGCGCACCCCCATAGACTTGCATTGGCGTATATTTTGCGCAATACGCTGACAAAAGCAGCTGCGATTTTCTATGCCCATAGAACACCGTATATTACGGATGCGTAATATACGGCAGATAGTAGCAGCCCCATAGAGAATCATTGGGCCGTGTGCAATGCGTATTTTCTGGACGTATTTTCTGCGCTCATACGTCCGTAAAACTCGCTAGTGTGACGCTGGCCTAACAGTAATTTTACACAGGGAAATGCACAACATGGACACTTACAAAGACATTACAAGTAATATTTACGGACAGCTCCTTGTGTCGCTTACACATCCATAGTATTCCAACAATTAAATCAGAAAATCTATTGGGAGTAGAAGAAGCTGGTTTGCGAAACTCGTGTTGGGGTGAGGTGGGACGCTGGGTCAGCTGCAGGTAGTTATCGCAATTGTCTCTCTTTTTTATGTGATATGTATTTATAATGGACCCACTGTATGTATGCTTAGGCGGCTAAAAGTGCGGTATATTGAGTCTATATGTGGCATTGCTTTCTACTGTATTGCATCATATGCTTTTAGCAAATTGTATTATGTGGCCTCCCACCTCTAGTTTTGGTGCTTGTGCACTATGGCACGGGATATGTTGTCCATAAATAAAGCCTTATTTTAAATTTACATTCTGGATCTCTTCAATTTGTTCGGCTGCCTGTTTTGTCAGACCGAAAGTGTTTTGTACACTCTATACTTATGTGGTGTGAGGTTGTAGCTTTGGGACTGTACACTCAGGCAGGCAGCTAGCGTCAGTGGGGGCAATTAGCCTTGGCTTAGCATCTGGTTCTTTCATGTATGCGGTTAGCACAGAAGAGTTCCAGAGCAAGCACAACCCTAGCTATGATAATAGTTTTGTGTACAGCGTGACTCTGTGAGGCAATAGAGATCGCTTCCAGTTCACACGGGGTGAAGCTTAACCCACGTGTGAGCTCAGAGGTTATCCGCCGTTACTTTGCAGCAGATATCTCTGCACGGTGGACCCCGGGCTGCGAACGATCCTTGTAGCTACCTATCTATACTCGGTGTGTTCAGCTAGCCCTAACACACCTTGTCTGCTAATCAATATTCTGATTTGGCTTTTATCTTAAGTCACATTTGAAGGCCGGCTAAAGTGTTGATAGTGATTTGTACACTTGCTGCTTCCAAGAGGTAGCACTGTAGAGTTCAAGTCCACTTCCTGTTTGAAAAGTCAATTTGTATATTTAATTTGTAGCATTTATACAGTATAACAACAGTATACAACATAATCATATAACCTGCGGTCCTGTTTCCTGTGGGAATATAATCTGGTCGAAAAGGATTTTTCTACACCTGGAAGTGCTGGTATGTCTCTATAACATACAGTGGCTTGCAAAAATATTCACCCCCACTTGGCTTTCTACCCATTTTGTTACATTACAACCTGTGCTTAAATATTTTTATATCTCATTTGTGTGTGATGCACCAACAATAAATAGTGTAAGTTGATAAAGTAATGTGAGAAAAATATAGGCATAAAATAAACGTATGGGATCAAATAACTAAAATTTGGCATGTGCATATGTATTCACCTCTTTTGCGATGAAGCCCCTAAAAAGTCTGGGGCAAGAAATTATTTTCATAAGTCACAAGCTTAATGAAAGGAAGTCCCCCTGTGTGCAATCTTAATGTCACAAGGTCTGTCCGTATATGCACACCTTTTCTGAAAGGCCACAGAGGCTGCAACACTATTAGACAAGAGGCACCACTAACCAAACACCATGAAGACCAATGATGTCTCCAAATAAATCAGGGACAAAGTTGTTGAGAAGTACAAGTCAGGGTTGGGTTATAAAAAATATCCTAATCCCTTATGTTCCCCCAGAGCATTCCAGCATGATCATAAAATCAGCTTTTAACCCATTAAGCCCCAGGCCAATTTTTACAATTCTGACCACTGTCACTTTTTGAGGCTATAACTCTGGAAAACTTCAACGGATCCTGGTGATTCTGACAGTGTTTTCTCGTGACATATTGAGTTTCATGATAGTGGTAACATTTCTTTGATATTACCTGTGTTTATTTGTGAAAAAAATGGATATTTGGCAAAATTTTTGAAACTTTCGCAATTTTCCAAATTTGAATTTTTATGCCCTTAAATAACAGAGATATTTCACACAAAATACTTAATAAGTAACATTTCCCCCATGTCTACTTTACATCAGCACAATTTTGGAACCAAATTTTTTTTTAGGGAGATATAAGGGATAAAAGTTGACCAGCAATTTCTCATTTTTACAACACCATTTTTTTAGAGACCACATCACATTTGAAGTCATTTTGAGGGGTCTATATGATGGAAAATAACCAAGTGTGACACCATTCTAAAAACTGCACCTCTCAAGGTGCTCAAAACCTCACTCAAGAAGTGTATTAACCCTTCAGGTGTTTCACGGGAATTTTTGGAATGTTTAAAAAAAAATGAACATTTAACTTTTTTTTAAAAAAAATTTACTTCAGCTCCAATTTGTTTTATTTTATCAAGGGTAACAGGAGAAAATGGACCTGAAATATTGTTGTACAATTTGTCCTGAGTACGCCGATACCCAGTATGTGGGGTTAAACCACTGTTTGGGCACATGGCAGAGCTCGGAAGGGAAGGAGCACCATTTGACTTTTCAATGCAAAATTGACTGGAACTGAGATGGGACGCCATGTTGCGTTTGGAGAGCCCCTGATGTGCCTAAACATTGAAACTCCCCAACAAGTGACACCATTTTGGAAAGTAGACCCCCTAAGGAACTTATCTAGATGTGTGGTGAGCACTTTGACCAGCCAAGTGCTTCACAGAAGTTTATAATGCAGAGCCATAAAAATAAAAAATCATATTTTTTCACAAAAATGAGCTTTGAACCCCCACGTGTTTCACTACAGTTTACAGAGCCGTGAAAAAAAAATATTTTTGTTTCCACAAAAATTATTTTTAGCCCCCAGTGTTGTATTTTTCCAAGGGTAACATGAGAAATTCGACCCCAAAAGTTGTTATGCAATTTGTCCTGAGTACGCTGATACCCCATATGTGAGGAGAACCACCATTTGTGCGCATGGCAGAGCTCGGAAGGGAAAGAGCGCCATTTGGAATGCAGACTTAGATGGATTGGTCTGCAGGCGTCACGTTGCATTTGCAAAGCCCCTGATGCACCTAAACAGTAGATACCCCCCAGAAGTGACACCATTTTGGAAAGGAGACCCCCTATGAAACTTATCTAGCTGTGTTTTGACAGATTTGAACCCCCAAGTGTTTCACTACAGTTTATAATGCAGAGCCGTGAAAATATTTTTTTTTTTCACAAAAATTATTTTTTAACCACCAGTTTTGTATTTTCCCAAGGGTGTCAGGAGAAATTCGACCCCAAAATTTGTTGTCCAATTTGTCCTTAGTACGCTGATACCCCATATGTGGGGGGGAACCACCGTTTGTGCGCATGGCAGAGCTTGGAAGGGAAGGAGCGCCATTTGGACTGCAGACTTAGATGGATTGGTCTGCAGGCATCACGTTGCATTTGCAAAGCCCCTGATGTACCTAAACAGTAGAAACCCCCACAAGTGACACCATTTTGGAAATTAGACCCTGCAAGGAACTTATCTAGATGTGTTATGAGAACTTTGAACCCCCAAGTGTTTCACTACAGTTTTTAATGCAGAGCCGTGAAAATAAAAATTAATTTTTTTCCCACAAAATTTTTTTTAGCCCCCCAAATTTTTATTTTCCCAAGGGTAACAAGAGAAATTGGACCACAAAAGTTGTTGTCCAATTTGTCCTGAGTACGCTGATACCTGATATGTGGGGAAGAAGCACTTTTTTGGGCGCATGCAGAGCTCGGAAGGGAAGGAGCGCCATTTGGAATGCAGACATAGGTGGATTAGTCTGCAGGCGTCACGTTGCATTTGCAGAGCACCTGATGCACCTAAACAGTAGAAACCCCCCAGAAGTGACACCATTTTGGAAAGTAGACCCCCTAAGGAACTTATCTAGATGTGTTTTGACAGCTTTGAACCCCCAAGTGTTTCACTACAGTTTATAACGCAGAGTCGTGAAAATAAAAATTAATTTTTTTCCCACAAAAATGTTTTTTTAGACCCCCAATTTTTTTTCCCAAGGGTAACAAGAGAAATTGGACCCCAATAGTTGTTATCCAATTTGTCCTGAGTATGCTGATACCCCATATGTTGGGGTAAACCACTGTTTGGGCGCACGGGAGAGCTCGGAAGGGAAGGACCACTGTTTTACTTTTTCAACGCAGAATTGGCTGGAATTGAGATCGGACGCCATGTCGCGTTTGGACAGCCCTGATGTGCCTAAACAGTGGAAACCCCCAATTTTAACTGATACCCTAACCCCAACACACCCCTAACCCTAATCCCAACCATAACCCTAACCACACCTCTAACCCTGACACACCCCTAACCCTAATCCCAACCGTAAATGTAACCCTAACCCTAACTTTAGCCCCAACCCTAACTTTAGCCCCAACCCTAACCCTAACTTTAGTCCCAACCCTAACTTTAGCCCCAACCCTAACACTAACTTTAGCCCCAACTCTAACTTTAGCCCCAACCCTAACCCTAGCCCCAACCCTAGCCCAAACCCTAACCCCAACTCTAGCCCTAACCCTAACCCTAGCCCTAACCCTACCCCTAGCCCTAACCTTAGCCCTAACCCTAACCCTAGTCCTAACCCTAGCCCTTGCCCTAACCCTAGCCCTAGCCCTAACCCTAACCCTAGCCCTAACCCTAACCCTAGCCCTAACCCTAATGGGAAAATGGAAATAAATACATTTTTAAAAAAAAATGTATGTTTCATTAACTAAGGGGGTGATGAAGGGGGGTTTGATTTTCTTTTCTAGTGGGTTTTCTAGCAGATTTTTATGATTGGCAGCCGTCACACATTAAAAGACGCTTTTTATTGCAAAAAATATTTTTTGCGTTACCACCTTTTGAGACTTATAATTTTTCCATATTTTGGTCCACAGAGTCATGTGAGGTCTTGTTTTTTGCAGGACGAGTTGACATTTTTATTGGTAGCATTTTTGGGCACGTGACACTTTTTGATCGCTTTTTATTCCGATTTTTGTGAGGCAGAATGACCAAAAACCAGCTATTCATGAATTTCTTTTTTTTTTGGGGGGGGCGTTTATACCGTTCCGCGTTTGGTAAAATGGATAAAGCAGTTTAATTCTTCGGGTCAGTACATTTACAGCGATACCTCATTTATATTTTTTTATGCTTTGATGCTTTTTATACGATAAAAACTATTTTATAGAAAAAATAATTATTTTTGCATCGCTTTATTCTGAGGACTGTAACTTTTTTATTTTTTTCTGTTATGAATGATGCTGTATGGTGGCTCGTTTTTTGCGGGACAAGATGACGTTTTCAGCGGTACCATGGTTATTTATATCCGTCTTTTTGATCACGTGTTATTCCACTTTTTGGTCGGCGGTATGAAAATAAAGAGTTTTTTTTGCCTTATTTTTTTTTTTACGGTGTTCACTGAAGGGGTTAACTAGTGGGACAGTTTTATAGGTCGGGTTGTTATGGACGCGGCAATACTAAATATGTGTACTTTTATTGTTTTGTTTTTTGATTTAGATAAAGAAATCTATTTATGGGAACAATATATATATTTTTTTCTTTATTTAGGAATTTTTTTTTTACACATCTAAAAAAATTTTTTTTCACTTTTTTACTTTGTCCCATAGGGGACATCACTGTATAGTGACAGATCGCTGATCTGACACTTTGCAGAGCACTGTGTCAGATCAGCGATCTGGTGTGCCCTGCTGCTGGGTTACCAGAGCCTGCTCTGGACCCGGAAGTACTCCCTGCAGGACCCGAAAGTAGCCCCACGGCCATTTTGGATCCGGGGCGTGCAGGGAGGAGATGCTCGGTACAAGGTGAGCACATTGCATTGTACCAATCGTCTCAGGGAAGCCCACACGGGGCCCCCTCCCTGTGCGATGCTTCCCTGTTATGCTGTGCTATCAGGCAACACAGTGTGCAGTAATCAGCGCACATACAGTGATATGGCAATAACCCAAAAACAATAGAACAAGCTCTGAGACGTGGAATCTCTGCAGACTGCAATACCTGAACCTATCCTCACACAACTAAAAGCAGCAGTGGATTGCGCCTAACACTACCTATGCAACTCGGCACTGCCTGAGGAGCTGACTAGCCTGAAGATAGAAATACAAGCCTGACTTGCCTCAGAGAAATACCCCAAAGGAATAGGCAGCCCCCCACATATAATGACTGTTAGCAAGATGAAAAGACAAAACGTAGGAATGAAATAGATTCAGCAAAGTGAGGCCCGATATTCTAGACAGAGCGAGGATAGCAAAGAGAACTATGCAGTCTACAAAAAACCCTAAAGCAGAACCACGCAAAGGGGGGCAAAAAGACCCACCGTGCCGAACTAACGGCACGGCGGTGCACCCTTTGCGTCTCAGAGCTTCCAGCAAAAGAGAATAGCACAGCTGGACAGAAAAAAACGGAAACAAAAACAAAGTAACACTTATCTAGCAGAGCAGCAGGCCACAGGAAAGATACAGTAGCTCAGATCCAACACTGGAACATTGACAAGGAGCAAGGAAGACAGACTCAGGTGGAGTTAAATAGCAAGGCAGCCAACGAGCTCACCAAAACACCTGAGGGAGGAAGCCCAGAGGCTGCAATACCACTAGTGACCACAGGAGTGAATTCAGCCACAGAATTCACAACAGTACCCCCCCCTTGAGGAGGGGTCACTGAACCCTCACCAAAACCCCCAGGCCGACCAGGATGAGCCACATGAAAGGCACGAACAAGATCTGGGGCATGGACATCAGAGGCAAAAACCCAGGAATTATCCTCCTGAGCATAACCCTTCCATTTGACCAGATACTGGAGTTTCCGTCTAGAGACACGAGAATCCAAAATTTTCTCCACAATATACTCCAATTCCCCCTCCACCAAAACAGGGGCAGGAGGCTCAACAGATGGAACCATAGGTGCCACGTATCTTCTCAACAACGACCTATGGAATACATTATGTATGGAAAAGGAGTCTGGGAGGGTCAGACGAAAAGACACCGGATTGAGAATCTCAGAAATCCTATACGGACCAATAAAACGAGGTTTAAATTTAGGAGAGGAAACCTTCATAGGAATATGACGAGAAGATAACCAAACCAGATCCCCAACACGAAGTCGGGGACCCACACGGCGTCTACGATTAGCGAAAAGCTGAGCCTTCTCCTGGGACAAGGTCAAATTGTCCACTACCTGAGTCCAGATCTGCTGCAACCTGTCCACCACAGAATCCACACCAGGACAGTCCGAAGACTCAACCTGTCCTGAAGAGAAACGAGGATGGAACCCAGAATTGCAGAAAAATGGAGAGACCAAGGTAGCCGAGCTGGCCCGATTATTAAGGGCGAACTCAGCCAACGGCAAAAATGACACCCAATCATCCTGGTCAGCAGAAACAAAACATCTCAGATATGTTTCCAAGGTCTGATTGGTTCGTTCGGTCTGGCCATTAGTCTGAGGATGGAAGGCCGAGGAAAAAGATAGGTCAATGCCCATCCTACCACAAAAGGCTCGCCAGAACCTCGAGACAAACTGGGAACCTCTGTCAGAAACAATATTCTCAGGAATGCCATGCAAACGAACCACATGCTGGAAGAACAAAGGCACCAAATCAGAGGAGGAAGGCAATTTAACCAAGGGCACCAGATGGACCATTTTAGAAAAGCGATCACAGACCACCCAAATGACCGACATCTTTTGAGAAACGGGAAGGTCAGAAACGAAATCCATCGAAATATGTGTCCAAGGCCTCTTCGGGACCGGCAAGGGCAAAAGCAACCCACTGGCACGTGAACAGCAGGGCTTAGCCCTAGCACAAATCCCACAGGACTGCACAAAAGCACGCACATCCCGTGACAGAGATGGCCACCAGAAGGATCTAGCCACTAACTCTCTGGTACCAAAGATTCCTGGATGACCAGCCAGCACCGAACAATGAAGTTCAGAGATAACTTTACTAGTCCACCTATCAGGGACGAACAGTTTCTCGGCCGGACAACGATCAGGTTTATTAGCCTGAAATTTCTGCAACACTCTCCGCAAATCAGGAGAGATGGCAGACACAATGACTCCTTCCTTGAGGATACTCGCCGGCTCAGATAACCCCGGAGAGTCGGGCACAAAACTCCTAGACAGAGCATCCGCCTTCACATTTTTAGAGCCCGGAAGGTACGAAATCACAAAATCAAAACGAGCAAAAAATAACGACCAACGGGCCTGTCTAGGATTCAAGCGCTTGGCAGACTCGAGATAAGTAAGATTCTTATGATCAGTCAATACCACCACGCGATGCTTAGCTCCCTCAAGCCAATGACGCCACTCCTCGAATGCCCACTTCATGGCCAGCAACTCTCGGTTGCCCACATCATAATTACGCTCAGCAGCAGAAAATTTCCTGGAAAAGAAAGCACATGGTTTCAACACTGAGCAACCAGAACCTCTCTGTGACAAAACCGCCCCTGCTCCAATCTCAGAAGCATCAACCTCGACCTGGAACGGAAGAGAAACATCTGGTTGACACAACACAGGGGCACAGCAAAAACGACGCTTCAACTCCTGAAAAGCTTCCACGGCAGCAGAAGACCAATTAACCAAATCAGCACCCTTCTTGGTCAAATCGGTCAATGGTCTGGCAATGCTAGAAAAATTACAGATGAAGCGACGATAAAAATTAGCAAAGCCCAGGAATTTCTGCAGACTTTTCAGAGATGTAGGCTGAGTCCAATCATGGATGGCCTGGACCTTAACCGGATCCATCTCGATAGTAGAAGGGGAAAAGATGAACCCCAAAAATGAAACTTTCTGCACACCGAAGAGACACTTTGATCCCTTCACGAACAAGGAATTAGCACGCAGTACCTGGAAAACCATTCTGACTTGCTTCACATGAGACTCCCAATCATCAGAGAAGATCAAAATGTCATCCAAGTAAACAATCAGGAATTTATCCAGATACTCACGGAAAATGTCATGCATTAAAGACTGAAAAACAGATGGAGCATTGGCAAGTCCGAACGGCATCACCAGATACTCAAAATGACCCTCGGGCGTATTAAATGCCGTTTTCCATTCATCTCCCTGCCTGATTCTCACCAGATTATACGCACCACGAAGATCAATCTTAGTAAACCAACTAGCCCCCTTAATCCGAGCAAACAAGTCAGATATCAATGGCAAGGGATACTGAAACTTAACAGTGATCTTATTAAGAAGGCGGTAATCAATACACGGTCTTAGCGAACCATCCTTTTTGGCTACAAAAAAGAACCCTGCTCCCAATGGTGATGACGATGGGCGAATATGTCCCTTCTCCAGGGATTCTTTCACATAACTGCGCATAGCGGTGTGTTCAGGCACGGACAAATTAAATAAACGACCCTTAGGGAATTTACTACCAGGAATCAAATTGATAGCACAATCACAATTTCTATGCGGAGGTAGGGCATCAGACTTGGGCTCTTCAAATACATCCTGAAAGTCAGACAAGAACTCTGGGATATCAGAAGGAATGGATGACGAAATAGACAAAAATGGAACATCACCATGTACTCCCTGACAACCCCAGCTGGTTACCGACATAGAGTTCCAATCTAATACTGGATTATGGGTTTGTAGCCATGGCAACCCCAACACGACCACATCATGCAGATTATGCAGTACCAGAAAGCGAATAACTTCCTGATGTGCAGGAGCCATGCACATGGTCAGCTGGGCCCAGTACTGAGGCTTATTCTTGGCCAAAGGTGTAGCATCAATTCCTCTCAACGGAATAGGACACCGCAAAGGCTCCAAGAAAAATCCACAACGTTTAGCATAATCCAAATCCATCAGATTCAGGGCAGCGCCTGAATCCACAAACGCCATGACAGAATACGATGACAAAGAGCATATCAAGGTAATGGACAGAAGGAATTTGGACTGTACAGTACCAATGACGGCAGAGCTATCGAACCGCCTAGTGCGCTTAGGACAATTAGAAATAGCATGAGTGGAATCACCACAGTAGAAACACAGCCTGTTCAGACGTCTGTGTTCTTGCCGTTCAACTTTAGTCATAGTCCTGTCGCACTGCATAGGCTCAGGTTTACTCTCAGACAATACCGCCAGATGGTGCACAGATTTACGCTCGTGCAAGCGACGACCGATATGAATGGCCAAGGACATAGACTCATTCAAACCAACAGGCATAGGAAATCCCACCATGACATCCTTAAGAGCTTCAGAGAGACCCTTTCTGAACCAAGCCGCCAGTGCAGATTCATTCCACAGAGTGAGTACTGACCACTTCCTAAATTTCTGACAATATACTTCTACATCATCCTGACCCTGGCATAAAGCCAGCAAATTTTTCTCAGCCTGATCCACTGAATTAGGCTCATCGTAAAGCAATCCAAGCGCCTGGAAAAACGCATCAACATTACTCAATGCAGGGTCTCCTGGCGCAAGAGAAAACGCCCAGTCCTGTGGGTCGCCGCGCAAAAAAGAAATAATAATCAAAACCTGTTGAATAGGATTACCAGAAGAATGAGGTTTCAAGGCCAGAAATAGCTTACAATTATTTTTGAAGCTCAGGAACTTAGTTCTGTCACCAAAAAACAAATCAGGAATAGGAATTCTTGGTTCTAGCATAGATTTCTGATCAATTGTATCTTGAATCTTTTGTACATTTATAACGAGATTATCCATTGAGGAGCACAGAGCCTGAATATCCATGTCCACAGCTGTGTCCTGAAGCACTCTAATGTCTAGGGGAAAAAAAAAAAAAACTGAAGACAGAGCTGAGGAAAAAAAAATGATGTCAGGACTTCTTTTTTCCCTCTATTGAGAATCATTGGTTTGGCTCCTTGTACTGTTATGCTGTGCTATCAGGCAACACAGTGTGCAGTAATCAGCGCACATACAGTGATATGGCAATAACCCAAAAACAATAGAACAAGCTCTGAGACGTGGAATCTCTGCAGACTGCAATACCTGAACCTATCCTCACACAACTAAAAGCAGCAGTGGATTGCGCCTAACACTACCTATGCAACTCGGCACTGCCTGAGGAGCTGACTAGCCTGAAGATAGAAATACAAGCCTGACTTGCCTCAGAGAAATACCCCAAAGGAATAGGCAGCCCCCCACATATAATGACTGTTAGCAAGATGAAAAGACAAAACGTAGGAATGAAATAGATTCAGCAAAGTGAGGCCCGATATTCTAGACAGAGCGAGGATAGCAAAGAGAACTATGCAGTCTACAAAAAACCCTAAAGCAGAACCACGCAAAGGGGGGCAAAAAGACCCACCGTGCCGAACTAACGGCACGGCGGTGCACCCTTTGCGTCTCAGAGCTTCCAGCAAAAGAGAATAGCACAGCTGGACAGAAAAAAACGGAAACAAAAACAAAGTAACACTTATCTAGCAGAGCAGCAGGCCACAGGAAAGATGCAGTAGCTCAGATCCAACACTGGAACATTGACAAGGACCAAGGAAGACAGACTCAGGTGGAGTTAAATAGCAAGGCAGCCAACGAGCTCACCAAAACACCTGAGGGAGGAAGCCCAGAGGCTGCAATACCACTAGTGACCACAGGAGTGAATTCAGCCACAGAATTCACAACACTTCCCTATACCGCCAGAACACCGTGATCATGTTTGATCACGGTGTGCCGGGGGTTAATGTGCTGGGAGCGGTCAAGGACCGCTCCTGGCACATAGTGCCGGATGTCAGCTGCGATAGTCAGCTGACACCCAGCCGTGATCAGCCGCGCTTCCCCCGTGAGTGCGGCCGAACGCGCTGGACGTATTATTCCGTCCTTGGGAATTAGGGCCCACCCCACATGGACGGAATAGTATGTCCAATGTCAGAAAGGGGTTAAATTACAAATGAAATGCAGTAATTAGTTATTAGGAGTAGGGTTGAGTGAAACGGATCGGTCATTCTCAGAAGTCACCAACTTTTGGCAAAGTCGGGTTTCATGAAACCCGACCCGATCCCTGTGTGGGGTCGGCCATGAGGTCGGCGATCTTCTTATCGGGTATCGGAATTCCGATACCGAGTTCCGATATTTTTGCGATATCGGGAATCGGTATCGGGATCCATATTTATGTGTAAAATAAAGAATAAAAATAAAAAGTATTGATATACTCACCCTCGGACGCGCCCAGGTTCTAACAGTCTCCCCTCCTAAGAATGAGCGAGTGAAGGACCTGCGGTGACGTCGCGGCTTGTGATTGGTCGCGTGAGCGGTCACATGAGCGGTCATGCGACCAATCACAAGCCGCGACATCATCGAAGGTCCTTCACTTGCTCATTCTTAGGAAGGAAGGCTGCCGGCTAGAACCAGGGCGCGTCCGAGGGTGAGTATATCCCTATTTTTTATTTTTATTCTTTATTTTACACCTTAATATGGATCCATATGGATCCCAGGGCCTGAAGGAAAGTTTCCTCTCCTTCAGACCCTGGGAACCATTAGTATCCCATTGCACTGCATTGGGTTTCGTGTTTCAGCCGACCCCGACCCCAACATTTCTATAGGATCGGCCGATTTCACTCGACCCGTCTTTTGAGAAAGTCGGGTTTCATGAAACCCGACTCGACCCTATAAAAATAAAAGTCGCTCAACCCTAATTAGGAGTAAATCTTGCTATCAAGTTCCTTCTAAACAAAACCATTTTCTATTGTGTTTTCAGTGTAGAACATTATGCAACATAAAAAGTTGTACATAAATAATATAAAGAAACAAATAGTAGAACAGATATAAACTGCATTTACATCAATGGATAAAATTCCACGTCATTGTTTCTTTGCAAAGCAGGTTCATAATACTTCATATTAGCGTGCTAGAACTAATACAATGTCCATTGTAAAGTTCACTGAAGCTTTGGCCCATCGTGAGTACCTGACATTTTATTTTTTCCAATCTCTTGAGACCAAGTGCAGACTCTTATAGAAATATAACATCTCAGGAGTCAAAAACTCAAGTGGAATGAGGAAATCCAAACGCGGTAAGTAAAATCTGTTGTAATCCATTCAATGTGACACCGGATAGCCAAGCTTAAGCTATCACCACTCAAAGGGAAATATTTTAACTGATCGGATTCCAAGAGCTTTATTTTAGTTAGATTATATTCTCAGTCTGGTATTAGTTGCTAAGATACAGCAAATGAAGGAAAATGAAAGAAATTAGATGTTTCAGAAGGGTACACATACCTAACCATGTCCCCTGCTTCTTTTCTTATCAAAATGATTGCTAGCTTCAAGAGTTCCTGTTTGTTTTCCTACAAAGATACAAAGCTAGAATGAAAAAGTGTAATTTCATTTATGAGCAAAATCAGATTTTGGACAGTTCTCTTCTTTCCTGTTATTGTGAATTATGGCGTATGGCTCAAAGAAGATGAATATATATTATCTGAAAACATATTTCAACTATGCCCTTGAGGAAGAACGATCAATCTTACACTTGCAATTAAACGTTTCAGGTTTGTTTGTTAGTTTTTTCAGCTTTTTTTCCATATTTATTTTGTATTCATTTTACTCAGTACTTCTTCTGTGTATATGATCTATCGCGGAGAGATTGGAGGTAGAAAACTGCAAATCTGAAAAGGATTGTGGTACAAAAGCAAAACATCAAGAGGTATGTAGGACACAAATGACAGATAACTACTCATTAGCCAAATCTAATTAGAGATGGAAATATGTAATGGCCAAAAATGCACAAAGATAAGAAAAAAAAATGATGGAAAGAAAGTGAGGGAAATAACTGAATGTAACTGAATATAATGTGCAAGTACCAAGGGACATTAGAGACTGAAAAGCAATACATGATAACAATGGGAGACAGCGGGAAATGAATGCCAGTTACATAGGTCAAGTGATTATATCTTATTGAAATCTTACTGTGGAAATCACATCTTGGAGAACAACATTATTTCATAGAATTACTGAAATACGAGAATTGAGAAGCTGTCAGCGATGGACTGTTCAAAAATTGAAGAAGTTTTACTGTAAATTATTTTTGTGTGCTTTATTTTTTGCTGTTTATGCAACATACAGCTCTGGCAAAAAATTAAGAGACCACTGCAAAATGTTCAGTTTGTCTGATTTTTCTCTTTATAGGTATACTAGCTGTAGAGCCCAGCGTTGCCCGGGCATAATTACTAACTGTGGTTAGTTATAACAAATTACAATGACTATATTGCACATAAAAACTTTCACATCATATACTCAACACTACAGATTTGCAACACAAATTAACTAAACGATTACCTAAGTATTGATAGTATTTAATTTTAGACTCATTCAAGAGCCTTTTGATAAACAGCATTTTTGTTTTTTCCTTCCCGTGCAAAGATGTGAGATCTAGAAGAATGGGAAAACAGTACAAACAGAAAAACAGTCCACCTCTCGGAACAGTGTCTGGGAGGCTGTGGTGGCTGCTGCACGCAATGTTGATCATAAACAGATCAAGCAACTGACAGAATCTATGGACGGAAGGCTGTTAGTGTCATCATAAAGAAAGGTGGCTATATTGGTCACTAATTTTTGGGGGTTTTGCTTTTGCATGTCAGAAATGTTTATTTCTAAATTTTGTGCAGTTATATTGGTTTGCCTGGTGAAAATAAACAAGTGAGATGGGAACATATTTGGTTTTTATTAAGCTGCCTAATAATTCTGCACAGTAATAGTTACCTGCACAAACAGATATCCTCCTAAGAAAGCCAAATCTAAAAAAAAAAACACCCCAACTTCCAAAAATATTAAGCTTTGATTCTTTGAGTCTTTTGGGTTGATTGAGAACATAGTTGTTGATCAATAATAAAAATAATCCTCTAAAATACAACTTGCCTAATAATTATGCACACAGTGTATGTATCTAATCCTATTCTGTGTTACTGTCTGCTGAGCCGTGTATCTAATCCTATCCTGTGTGATACTGTCTGCTGAGCTGTGTATCTAACCCTATCCTGTGTGATACAGTCTGCTGAGCCGTGTATCTAATCCTATCCTGTGTGATACAGTCTGCTGAGCAATGTATCTAATCATATCCTGTGTGATACTGTCTGCTGAGCTGTGTATCTAATCTCATCCTGTGTGATACTGTCTGCTGAGCCATGTATCTAATCCTATCCTGTGTGATACTGTCTGCTGAGCCATGTATCTAATCTTATCCTGTGTGATCCTGTCTACTGAGCCATGTATCTAATCCTATCCTGTGTGATACAGTCTGCTGAGCTGTATATGTAATCCTATTCTGTGTGATACTGTCTGCTGAGCTGTGCATATAATCCTATCCTGTGTTACTGACTGCTGATCTGTGTATCTAATCCTATCTTGTGTGATACTGTCTGCTGAGCTGTGTATCTAATCCTATCCTGTTTGATACTGGGCTGTGTATCTAATCCTATCCTGTGTGATACAGTCTGCTGAGCCGTGTATCTATTCCTATCTTGTGTGATTCTGGGCTCCCCCTGCAGTCTGTGGCAGAGGGTGGTCTGTGTCGGTACTGTAATAAATTATGTTATTTCCAGCTTTACAGAAGAACGATAACACCATGGAAATTATAAGAATAATAGGCCTCAGTTACCACAACTGTCTACAAGGAAAACTGTTGCTCGTAGCAACCAGTCACAGCTCAGGTTCCTATAAACAGCTCTGGTGAAATGAAAGATGCTTAGTGATTGATTGCCGATACATACACACACACACACACACACACTCCTTTTTTATATACACTGCTCAAAAAAAATAAAGAGAACACTAAAATGCCACATCCTAGATATCACTGAATGAAATATTCCAGTTATAAATCTTTATTCATTACATTGTGGAAGGTGTTGAGAACAATAAAATCTAAAAATGATCAACGTAAATCACAACTAATATCCCACGGAGGTCTGGAGTTGGAATTATCCTCAAAATCAAAGTGGAAAATGAAGTTACAGGTTGATCCAACTTTAATGGAAATTCCTTAAGACAAGGATATGATGCTCAGTAGTGTGCGTGGCCTCCACGTGCCTGTATGATCTCCCTACAATGCCTGGGCATGCTACTGAGGAGGTGGCGAATGGTCGCCTGAGGGATCTCCTCCCAGACCTGAACTAAAGCATCCGCCAACTCCTGGACAGTCTGTGGTGCAACAAGACATTGGTGGATGGTATGAGACATGATGTCCCAGATGTGTTCAGGACTGGAGAATGGGCGGGCCAGTCCATAGCTTCAATGCCTTCATCCTGCAGGAACTGCTGACACACTCCAGTCACATGAGGTCTGGCATTGTCCAGCATAAGGAGGAACCCAGGGCCAACTGCACCAGTATATGGTTTCACAAGGGGTCTGAGGATCTCATCTTGGTACCTAATGTCAGTCAGGCTACCTCTGGCGAGTACATGGAGGGCTGTGCTTTCCTCCAAAGAAATGCCACCCCACACCATTACTGACCCACTGCCAAAGCAGTCATGCTGAGCGATGTTGCAGGCAGCAGATCGCTCTCCACGGCATCTCCAGACTCTGTCACATCTGTCACATGTGCTCAGTGTGAACCTGCTTTCATTTGTGAAGAGCACAAGGCGCCAGCGGTGAATTTGCCAATCCTGGTGTTCTGTGGCAAATGTCAAGCGTCCTGCACGGTGTTGGGCTGTGAGCACAACCCCCATCTGTGGACGTCGGGCACTCAGACCATCCTCATGAAGTCAGTTTCTGTTTGTGCAGACACATGCACATTTGTGGCCTGCTGGAAGTCATTTTGCAGGGCTCTGGCAGTGCTCCTCCTGTTCGTCCTTGCACAAAGGCTGAGGTAGCGTTCCTGCTGCTGGGTTGTTGCCCTCCTATGGCCACCTGCACTTCTCCTGGTGTACTCGCCTGTCTTCTGGTATTGCCTACAGCCTCTGGACACTACGCTGACAGACACAGAAAACCTTCTTGCCACAGCTTGCATTGATGTGCCATCCTGGATGAGCCACTTGTGTGGGTTGTAGAGTCCGTCTCATGCTACCACGAGTGTGAAAGCACAACCAGCATTCAAAAGTGACCAAAACATCAGCCAGAAAGCATTGGTACTGAAATGTGATCTGTGGTCTCCACCTGCAGATCTTTATTGAGTTTGTCTTGATAATTGCCAATAATTTCCATCTGTTGTCTATTCCATTTGCACAACAGCATGTGAAATTGATTGTCAAACAGTGTTGCTTCCTAAGTGGACAGTTTGATTTCACAGAAGTTTGATTTACTTGGAGTTATATTCTGTTGTTTAAGTGTTCCCTTTATTTTTTGAGCAGTGTATATAGATTTTTGAGTTAACACTAGGACTACTGGTATAGTCATTTTGTAGTAGTTCTAGTCAGGGTTCACGAGTCCAGTAGTCCTAGTGTTAAATGTAAATGTTTCATTTATCCTATAAACTACTGACAACAAGTCTCCAAATTTACAAGCAATACATTTTGCATTTTTTTTTCTGAAAATGAGAAATGGTCAAAATTAAAAGAAAAAAAACAGTGCTTTCAGACCTTAAATAATGCAAAGAAAACAAGTTCATAATCATTTAAAAACAACAATACTAATGTTTTAACTCAGGAAGAGTTCAGAAATCAATGTTTTGTGGAATAACCATGATTTTTAATCACAGCTTTCATACATCTTGGCATGTTTTTACCAGTCTTTCACACTGCTCCTGGTGCAAAAATTTAAGCAGTTCTTTGTTTGATGGCTTGTGACTATCCATCATCCTCTTGATTACATTCCAGAGGTTTTCAATGGGGTTCAGGTCTACAGATTGGGAAGCCCATGACAGGGTTTTGATGTGGTGGTCTCTTAATTTTTGCCAAAGCTGTATGTATAACTACAAGGGCTTGTGCACATGACTGTATTTTCGGTCCGAGTACAATCTGTTAAAAAAATGAGGCACAATCTGACCCAAGTTATTCAATAGAGCAGTGCAGATGACCAATTTTTTCATTGACAGAATCTACATGTGAAAACAAATCATAGTGTAAACAGGAGGATAACTTTTAGTTTAAATGGTTAAAAAGCATGTCTTATTAATTACAAAGTACAAAGTACAAAAAAAAGACAGCAGGTAACAATCGCTGAAGAATTGTATACGTATAAACAGATATCAAATTAAGTATGTTTTGGATCTTCCAAAGTGGTGACACAATGGTCAAAAGTATCCACAATTATGTCATATAATTTTGCATGAGGATAAAAGTAGAGACTAGGGTTGAGCGACTTTTACTTTTATAGGATCGGGTCGGGTTTCACGAAACCCGACTTTTTCAAACGTTGGGTCGAGTGAAATCGGCCGATCCTATAGAAAAGTCGGGGTCGGGGTCGGCCGAAACACGAAACCCAATGCAGTGCATTGGGTTTCTAATGGTTCCCAGGGTCTGAAGGAGAGAAAACTCTCCTTCAGGCCCTGGGATCCATATTTAAGTGTAAAATAAAGAATTAAAATAAAAAATATTGCTATACTCACCCTCTGACGCTCCCTGTTACTAACCGGCAGCCTTGCTTCCTTAGAATCAGCGCCTGAAGGGCCTTAGATGACGTCGCGGCTTGTGATTGGTCGCGCGACCGCCCATGTGACCGCTCGCGCGACCAATCACAAGCCGCGACGTCACCGAAGGTCCTTCAAGCGCTGATTCTTAGGAAGGAAGGCTGCCGGAAAGAAGCAGGGCGCGTCCGAGGGTGAGTATATTCCTATTAGGCGGTCGCGTGACCAATCACAAGCCGCGATGTCATCTAATGCCCTTCACGCGCTGATTCTAAGGAAGCAAGGCTGCCGGTTAGTACCAGGGCGCGTCAGAGGGTGAGTATAGCAATATTTTTTATTTTAATTCTTTATTTTACACTTAAATATGGATTCCAATACCGATTTCCGATATTGCAAACATATCTGAACTCGGTATCGGAATTCCGATACCAGATTCAGAAGATCGCCGACCTCATGGCCGACCCCACACAGGGGTCGGGTCGGGTTTCATGAAACCCGACTTTGCCAAAAGTCGGCGACTTCTGAATCTGGCCAACCCGTTTCGCTCAACCCTAGTAGAGACCACCTTACCCATAGATAGAGTGACCTTGACTTGTTACGAGAGAAATTGAAGAAACCTAAGGTACATTTCGCTTTTCAGCTTTCTCAAGGGGAGCTGGTAACAGCAATACCTACCAGGACCTTTATATATACATGATAGCAATCACATGATCGTGGTCACACAGCCCGCTACCACCAGCGGGATCAGCAGAAAAGGCGCATGCTCACCACTCTACTCGCATCATCCAGACACCGCCCAGCCATCAGGCCACCATTGTGGATGCTTGGGAGCACGGCTTGTTGCCGGGACTACCAAACATGCACAAACAACACATAGATGCAGAGAGATGTCCAGAAATGAGTGCAGCCGAAGAAAGCACGCGCACACCGATCCCATAGGGCAGTGTTCCCCAAGTCCGGTCCTCAAGAGCCACCAACAGGTCATGTTTTCAGGATTTCCTTAGTATTGCACAGGTGATAATTGCATCATCTGGACAGGCAAGCATTCAATGAGCTGTGCAATACTAAGGAAATCCTCAAAACATGACCTGTTGGTGGCTCTTGAGGACCGGAGTTGGGGAACACTGCCATAGGGGATTTAAAAGAGAAGGTACATATAATACACAGTATGTAGAACAATAAACAGCACCAAAATACAATATACCCAAATAAAGAGCAACAAATAGCACAATAAAAGATACATCATAATTGAATACCACTAGAAATATTGCCAGAACATTATAATGTATATGTTAGGTGTCGAGCTCCCACCGCTGCACAGGGGGAATCTCAAACCATGTCTACTGAGGTCTCCCATTCTCCTACAGCCACAGTGGAACCTGCTCAGCAGAGATGTAGATCCCAGCATCTGGCTCAAGCTGATACTTTGCCCATGGTTACTGCTGCCTTTCCAGGCTCTGCTTCTGTAGCCAGCACTGATCAGCAGCGAGCAGGCATTTCTAGGACTGTCCAGCTTTTCCCATAATGAGCATGCCCTCAGGACGACCTCCCATTGGAGGTCGGGGGTCACATGCTAAGGTCCTGTTGTGGCTCCTATTGGACCATCTGGAAGGTCCTGGAGCGCTACTTCTATAAAAGGTTTGCATGGCCATGCGCTAGTATAAGCTTGATAACGTGTGTGTGTAGATGAATGTCTGTCGATGGATGAAAGTGCCTTAATGATTCCCATTCCTAGTGTTGATGACTGCTCGTGAATGGTGGAAGCTACCTAGCGCCCGACAGTACTACCTGCACACTTAGCACATGATTCTGCATCTATTTGTATTTCCCATCTGTACGGCACCATGTGCAACCAGTGCGCTTTCCTGGACTCAGCATCTGACTCAGGGAGTCCTCAGGCACGGGCTCAAAAGCCACCGAGGGTCAGAGCGAGTCCAATCACCAGTTTAGTGGGGGTGATACATATGGATCCCACTAGTGTCTTTCAGCTGCACCCTGTGACTGTTAACAGGTTGCAGCGTATTTACGGTGACTCTGTGAAGCAACAGAGTTCGCTTCCATTCACACTGGGTGAGGTCTAACCCACGTGTGAGCAAGCCTCCATCAGCCATTACTCAGCAGCAGGTGTCATCTCTGCACGGTGGACCCTGGACTGCGAACGCACCTCATAATCTCTAATATCATTATTTGGTGCGTTCTGCCAGTCCTTACAGTATATCCATGCAAGTGATCTGTTGAAAGGTGCTTCAATTTGTCATCCATGATGTGTGAATTCAAAAAAGGTAAGGAGGGATGGCTCAGAAAACACAAAGAAAAACAATTAAGATCATGAATATTAATCAGTTAAAAATGGAGAATAGCAGGATAATCCACAGAGACAATAAATAATTACCTATAAGAAAGATGCAAAACTAAGTGTTAGGTGTCAAGCTCCCGCCTCTGCACAGGGGGAATCTCGAACCATCTCCACTGCGGTCTACCATTCTTCTCCAGCCACAGTGGAGTCTGCTCAGCGGAGACGTCAGTCCCAGCGTCTAGCTCAGGCTGATACTGGACAACTGGCTACTACTGCCCTTCCAGGCTCTGTCCTTTTAGCCAGCAATGTTTAGCAGCGAGCAGGTCTTTCTAAGTCCTGCTTTTCACATGCTGAGCATGCCCACGGACAACATCCCATTGGAGGTCAGGGGTCAAGTGCTTAGGTCCTGTTGCTGCTCCTATTGGTCCATCTCGAAAGTCTTGTAGCACTGACGCTATAAAAGGTTAGCATGGCCACTCGACCATGCGCTAGTGTACACTTGAGAACGTGTGTGGGTTGATGAGAAAAAGTTGCTCTTTAATTATCCCCTCCCTTGTGGTTGACTGCTCGCTATAGGAGGGTGATTGGTATCTAGCGGCTGACTTGTTATCAGCACTAGAACACACAAAACAGCGTCTATTTGCTGTGACCACCAGTGCAGCGCCATGCGCTTTCACAGCGCTTTCCTCACCCAAGTCTGGGTGGTTAGTGGCGTCCGTCAGTGCGGCACCGCATGCACTCTCGTGCATCTTAATTATTATTTATGCTACTCTGACACCCCAGTTGCGGTGTCAAGAGCAAGAGGTCTAGTTATACTCTATCCCGAGTCTTGGGGTAGAGTTCTGTTACTCCTTGCTTACGCTCTTTGTGCGGTACCGTGGCCCTGTGACGCAACAGGGTTCGCTTTCTTCATACTGGGTGAAGTTAACCGGTGTGTGAATCGATATTATACTGCCATATAGTCCGTCATTACTTAGCAGCATGTTTCATCTCTGCACGGTGGACCCCGGGCTGCGAACGCACCTTACACTATCTTTCTAATTTTTTGGTGCGTTCTGCTAGCCCTAACACTAAGTGATTAATTTAATCTTATAGGAGTCATAGTGCCCAAAGTAGCAATCTTCTTCATATCATGCTAAATGAGGAGTTCTTTTACATTCCCTTGATACAGGTGTGGATTGCGTCAATACCTCTTGTATTAAGAGATTTGGGATCACTATTATTAAAAATGTGAAAATGACAGGGGACTCTCTTCAATTCTGAAATAACGGCTGCTGTCTTGGCTGCGCCAATGTCCCTCACATGTACACGCACCCCTACTCTTAGTTCCCTTGACATAAGATCTACATAAATCATAGGGCAACCAGAGGTAGCATAGTAGATCACATTTGTGGTACTACAAGAGATGTGATAGTTAATATGGAATTGTTTTTTCCGATCGGCTGAGTCAAAAATGCAAAGGACATTGGAAGAGGCGAGGCAGTGGCCACATGGATAACAACCCAAAATGGGCCCCCTTGAACTAAAGGTGTTAGGCTTCTTTGGGACATAAAGACTTTTTGCAAGGTTATCTTTTAGGTTTTTAGTGCACCTGGGTGTCATACGGGGAAGTTCAGCAAAGAAAGGTCCCAGAGAAGGCTCTGTTATAAATATCGGCCAATATTTGGCCAAGATAGCTCTCATATTAGTCCATTCATGATTATATGTTGAAATAAACAGGATTGAATCATATTGATTGTTTTTCCAATTCCGTTGGTACAGCATTTGGTTTCAGGAAGTGGACGTTGCTCTCTTTAAATCATTCTTGGTTCATGTTTGGCTATACCTTGCGGATATACATTTATTCAAATCTCCTAAAGTCCTCAGTCTACATCTCAAATTTATCCTCCCATGAGCAAATCCACCTCATCGTGATGAATTTTCCAACTGGAACAGCCGTGTTAGTAGCAATGAGATAAGCAGATGTTGCATGTATCTGAGAATTGACAGATGATAATTTTATATATACATGAGCCTGTTTGGAGGGATCTTTGTCCACCTCATGACTGACGTCTAAAAAGTTTCCAAATGTTGCCCACAAACTTTTCTAGCAAAATATGTGCTCCTATAACCAAATAGCTATCCTGTCTTCTCAGAACTGACATGTGGCCTATCAGTAGTTTTTGATGACATATGGGGTATCAGCATGATCAGGAGAAATTGCACAATAAATTGTGAGGTCCAGTTTCACCTATTAACCCTTGTGTGACAGATACATTTTCTGAAGTAAAAAAAATACATTTTTACCACTTAAATATTATTTTTTCCACATCACAATGTCATACAATTATGTAGGGCACTTATGGGTTCAAAATAATCACTACACCCCTATATGAATTTCTTAAGCTGAGAATTTTCCAATATAGGGCCAATTATGAGGGGAATCTGCTGTTCTGGCACATCAGGGGCTAGGCTAATGGTGCCCAAAATCTATTAAAACAGAATCTGCTTTCTAATATCCAAGTAGCGCTCCTTCTCATGAGATCCCTGCAATGTGCTCAAACAGTGGTTTACAACCACATATGGGGTATTGGCATGTTCAGTAAAAATTTCATAACAAATTATTGTGTCCATTTTCTCCTATTACCCCTCTTGTAAATTATAAATTTGGTGCTAAAACAGTGTTTTAGTGGAAAAATGTATTTTTTTGTTTTCACATATAGATGTTATAAAGTTTTGTAAGTCATCTGTAGTTTAAAAATGCTCAGTTCACTACTAAATGAATTAATTGAGGGTTCTTACTTCAAAAATGGGGTCACATTTTAGCATGTCAGGGGCTCTGCAATTGTCACATTGCACTCATAATCTATTCCAGACAAATATATGCTCAAAAAATCAAATAGCACTCTATCCATTCTAATCCCTGCCAGCAGTTTTTGACCACATGTAGGGTATCATCGCATTTGAGAGAATTTGTATATCAAATTATGGTGTCTTTTTGCTCCTATTATCTATTGTGAAAATTACAAGTTTTGGGATAATACAATATTTTAGCAGAAAAAAAAACTAATTTTCATTTTCACATCTACATTTTAAAGTTCTGTGAACATCTATGCGTTCATCATGCTCAACACAACCCTAGATGAACTCTTTGATGGGTCAAGTTTTCAAGATAGGGTCATTGTTTCTGCTGTTTTGGTCACTGCAGGGCTCAGCAAATGAGACATGGTTTCTGCAAGCTATTCCAGCCAAATTTACAATACAAATTCCAAATGTCACCCTCTGCCCTTCCTAACCCTGCCATTTGTCTAAACAGAACTTTTTAACTACATGTTGCCTATCGACACTCTTAGAAGAATGTGGCTAACATACTGTGGGGTTCACTTTTTGTGGTTCTTCTTGAAAAATTTAAAAATTTTAAGATAAAGCAACATTTTTGTGAAATAAAAGACATTTTTCAAAATGACGACCTAATTTTAAACTTGACCCAACTGCTAGGCCCAGCTATCGCCTCATATCACTGCTCCTGTTTGCTTCAAAACTCCTTGAGCAGCATGTCCATGCTCAACTTTCCTCCCACCTCTCATCTAACTCTGTCCTTGACAACCTCCAATCTGGCTTCCGCCCCCACCACTCCACCAAAACTGCCCTGACCAAAATTACTAATGACTTACAGCCAAAGTTAACAGACAGTTCTCCATCCTCCTCCTTCTCGACCTGTCCTCTGCCTTCGACACAGTCGACCACTGCCTACTGCCACAAATTCTTTCTTCCCTTGGCATCAAAGACCTTGCCCTGTTCTGGATTGCCTCATACCTTTCTGACAGCACATTTAGCGCTTCCCACTCCAACACTACCTCCTCATCCTGCCCTCTCTCTGTTGGAGTCCCTCAAGGCTCTGTCCTGGGGCCCCTACTTTTTTCCATCTATACCCTTGGCCTAGGAAAACTCATAAAGTCCCATTGCTCCCTGTACCACCTGTATGCAGGTGACACTCAGATCTACCTCTCTGCCCTAGATGTCACCTCTCTGCTGTCCAGAATCCCAGAGTGTCAGCCATATCCTCCTTCTTCACCTCTTGCATCCTAAAACTCAATGTAGACAAAACTGAACTCATCATCTTTCCCCCATCTCGCGTATCCTCCCTACCTGATCTATCTATTATGGTAAACGGCATCACGCTCCCTCCCATACCTGAAATCCGCTGCCTCGGGGTAACTCTGCCATGTCCTTCAAACCGCACGTCCAAACTCTTGCCACCTCATGTCACCTCCAGCTCAAAAATCTTGGCAGAATCTATCCCTTCCTCATTCCTCAATCTACTAAAACTTTTGTGCATGCCCTCATCATCTCCCGCCTCGACTACAGCAACACCCTCCTCTGCCTCGCTAACTCTCTTGAACCACTCCAGTCTGTCCTCAACTCTGCTGCCCGGCTAATCCACCTCTCTCCTCGCTACTCCCCTGTTTCTCCCCTCTGCAAATCCCTCCACTGGCTCACAATTCCCCAACAAATCCAGTTCAAACTACTAACACTGATCTACAAAGCCATCCACAACCTGTCCCCTCCCTCTATCTCTGAACTAATCTCTCAATATCTTCCCTCACGCAAATTTTGATCCTCCCAAGACCTCCTACTTTCCTTCACACTTATTCATTCCTCACACAACCACCTCCAAGATTTCTCCTGAATATCCCCATCCTCTGGAATTCCATGCTTTAACGCATCCAATTATCCACTACCCTTGGATTCTTCAGATGGAACCTGAAACCCCATCTCTTCAGGAAAGCCTAAAGCCTTCAATAACCATTCTGCCACCTCACCACCACCCGAGCTGCCGTCTCACCACCAGCAGAGCTGCCGCCTCACCACCACCTGAGCTGCCGCCTCACCACCACCCGAGCTGCCACCTCACCACCACCCAAGCTGCGGTCTCACCACCACCAGAGCTTCTGCACTCCCGACCTTCTGTCTCTTCCTCATTATCCCATAGAATGTAAGTCCGCAAGGACAGGGTCCTCTCCCCTCTGTACCAGTATGTCATTGTAAATTTGCTTACTGTAAATGATATCTATAACTTTGTACGTAACCCCTTTCTCATGTACATCACCATGGAATTAATGGTGCTATATAAATATGCTATATAATTAAATAATAATAGTAATAGTGTTATCAAATTCTGTGTAGAATGCTCACTGTATCCTTGGATAAAACCCTTCATGGGTGTAATTATCAAAATGGGGTAACTTGGTGGATTCTACAGATTAGGCACCTTAGGGGACCTGCAAATCTGACATGGCGCCCGCAATCTGTTTCAACCAAATTTGTGTACCAAAATTCAAATGTTGCTTTTTCTATTCCAAGTCCTGCCATTTGTACAAACAGAAGTTTTTGCTGACCACATGTGGAGTATCAGCGTGCTCAGAAGAAACCGGGTAACAAATTCTCTCATGCTATTCCTTGTAAATGTGAAAAATAAACATTTTAGAGGAAAAAATATAATTTATTTTTTCTTTAATTTTATTTTGCATTAATTCCTGTTTGGTACCTAAATACCTAAAAGGTTAAAAAAAATTACAAAAGGTTTGAAGTATTTGAAGGGTGCAGTTTTTTAAATTGTGTCATTTGGGGGGCATTTTCCACTATATAGATCATACAAAGTTAATTTAAATCTGAATATGTCTTTAAGAAAACAGGTTTTCGTAAATTTCTTGAAGAAATGAGAAATTTCTTCCCAACTTTTAACCCTTCTAAAATCCTAAAAAAGTAAAATGATATTTGATAAAAGATATAAAGTAGACGTATGGGAAATGTTATTTATTAATTCTTTTGTACAGCATGACTAACTGGTTTCAGCATATAAATAGTAAAAGTTTGAAAATTGCAAATTTTTCAAAAGTTTCCCGAAACTCTCTATATTTTATAAATGCAAAACATATTGGTCTAAAGTTACCACTGGAATACATTGAAACATTCCACAGTTATTTGGCCTGGTCATTAAGGTCAAAATTGGCAATTGCCCAGGGCTCCTACTTTCTTAGGGGCCCACAGTATTTCTAGTCTGACGTTTAGAGTACTTAAGACCTTTGATGACCATCATGCGATCATGGGAGTCTAGAGGAACTAGGCTGGTATGTACCGTTAGTGCAGTGTGTGTGTTTGTGTGTATTATATGGTGTGAGTAGGACAGGTCCTTGATGGAGAAATGTGTCACCAAAGTAGCTAGCCAAGGTAGTGTGAAACCTGGAAAAGCAGGCTTCAGCACAGATAGTGCTGAGAATTTTTTTTTTTTTTAATGGTCCGGATTTTGGGTCCAGGTTTTAGGAATGGCCAGAAGAGCTGGGTGGGACTTGCCATAAGTATATCTCTGCCTCCAGGCTTTGAACAGCATATTTAAAGCAGCTCAGCTGCCCCAGTCAATGTCTGTGTGTGGGACGAGGAAAAGAACTGTGATGCATTTGGAATTCTGTTGTATGAAACTGACAGAAAATACTTTGCTCTAAGGGAGTGGAGCTTGTGTCTATGATACAAAGAAGTGTTCCTTTTTTTTACCTTTCTGCCAAGGAAAGGCTGTTTTTGTATTGTGAGCCATGACGTATATGGTCTTGCTATTAAACTGATCACTATTTAAACATAAGAACTCACTGTCTGTGCCTACTCAAACTGCTACAGAATATACATTTGTATCTGCAACGTGTGTGTTTGTACATGTGTATGTACAATGTATGTGGTGACATGATTATATTTGAATAAATATAGATTTTTTTGTTCAAGATTAAATGTGGCTGTTTTATCACAGAGAAAAGACATAAGAATTCCCTTGAAAATAAGTCCTAACCCATGTTTTAATAGCAGAGAAATACTAGGAGTACACGTCCAGATTTTGAAAAAAGTATCTATACAAATTTTATTCAGCAAAAACAATCACATACATAATTACAGCGTCACATAATAAATAACATGTACTTCAGCAAGGGAAACTATGGAACAACACTGAAAAAAACGGTGACAGCCCCTGTAGATGTCTACAACTATTCCATAAATAAAGTGCTAATAGTGCATGTCACAAAATGGAGGTTTTAAGGAACACGTTAATACAATACTACATGTCATACATCTCATAATTGAAGTCACATCAGGTATCGTGCACTAAATACCAGACATAGTTCCTCAAATCTTACCCATTATGCAGACTCCTAGGGGTCACCACCTACGCCCCAACGCGCGTTTTGCATCGGCTTCTTCAGGGTTTTGCATCAATTACTGCATCAATGCAGTGTGGCATGAGAGAGGTCAGCCTGTGGCACTGCTGAGGTGTTATGGAAGCACAGGTTGCTTTGATAGCAGCCTTCAGCTCGTCTGCATTGTTGGGTCTGCTGTCTCTCTTCTTCCTCTTGACAATACCCCATTGATCCTCTATGGGGTTAAGGTCAGGCAAGTTTGCTGGCCAATCAAGCACAATTATACTGTTGTTTTTAAACTAGGTATTGGTACTTTTGGCAGTGTGGACAGGTGCCAAGTCCTGCTGGAGAATGAAATTTCCATCTCCAAAATGCTTGTTCGCAGAGGGAAGCATGAAGTGCTGTAAAATTTGCATGCAGATGGCTGCGCTGACTTTCGTCTAGATAAAACACAGTGGACCTACACCAGCAGATGACATGGCTCAACAAACCATCACTGATTGTGGAAATTTCATGCTAGACCTCAAGCAGCTTGGATTGTGGCCTCTCCACTCTTCCTCCAGACTCTGGGACCTTGGTTTTCAAATGACATTAAAATTTTTCTTTCATCTGAAAACAACACCTTGGACTACTGAGCAACAGTCAAGTTCTTTTTCTCCTTGGCCCAGCTAAGACTCTTCTGGCTTTGTCTATTGGTCATGAGTGGCCTGACACAAGGAATGTGACACTTGTAGCCCATGTCCTATATATGTCTGTGTGTGGTGGCTCATGAATCAATGACTCCAGCAGCAGTCCACTCCTTGTCAATCTCCCCCAAATTTTTGAATGGTCTTTTCTTAACAATCCTTTCAAGGCTGCAGTTATCCTGGTTGCTTGTGCACCTTTTTCTACCACACTTTTTCCTTCCGCACAACTTTCCATTACTATGCTTGGATACATCACTCCGTGAACAGCCAGCTTCTTTAGCAATGACCTTTTGTGGCTTACCATCCTTGTGCAGTGTGTCAATGACTACCTTTGGACATCTGTCAAGTAAGACGTCTACGCCATGATTGTGGAGCCCACTGAAACAGACTAAGAGGCCTTTTTAAATGCTTAGAAAACCTTTGCAGGTGTGGTTTGTTAATTATTCTAATTTACTGAGATAATGACTTTTGGGTTTTCATTGGCTGCAAGCCAGAATCATCAACATTAACAGAAATAAACTCTTGAAATAGATCCCTATGTTTGCAATGACTACAATATATATGAGTTTAACTTTTTGTATTGAAGAATTGCAATTAATTAACTTTTTGATCATATTCTAATTTTGTGAGAAGCACCTGTAGACATTCTCCATTTCATTACCTAGGTTATGGATGCCTTGAATACACAATTCCTCTTCCCCCTTACAATTATTGTTCTTGTATATATGGCACAGAACCCTACTATATAGGCGGTACCGGTCCACATATTTTTCTTTCATGTGCACTTTAAGTGCTACCACATTGTGCCTGTACATGGTGTATTATTCCCCCAAAGCTGTGATTCAAGAGAGAAATACTTACCCAATTTGGTAAGTAATAAGACACAACTATGTATAATCATCTTTATTTCTACAGCGTCAATGTATTTCACAGAACTTTTCAATTCAGAGGGCACATGTACAGCTAATATCAGACATTACCGAGTACCACATAATTCAACAAGTAATAAGAGGGGTGAAGGACCTGTTAACATTAAAAGTTATCAGAAAATAGGGGGACGCAAAACATAAACATGTGTGTCAAGTATGATCCAGCCATCAATATAATGAATAGGGGTATTCAATTAATGCTGTATGAACAAATCATAAGCCAGTATCGGTTTATGTTCAGGTCTAAAGTGCTATTGAGAGCATGGAGGGTTTGGAAAAAGTAGATACAAGGGAACCGATTTTTAAGGACATTTTCGGTGGGAGATTATGGAACCGTTATGTTAGTGCAGTGATATGACAAACTAGTCTAAAGAGATGTGTTTTGGGGGCATGCTTGAAATTGGCTAAACTGGGAATTATCTGATTATTCTGGGGTAGAGCATTTCAGTGCACTAGCACGGTTCATGAGAAGTCTTGTAAATAAGAGTGTGAGGTTCAGATTATAGAGGATGTGAGGAGATGGCCACTTACTATATACTATAGGACAAATGGACGTACAGCGGAGTCCACAGCGCTAAGAGATACACACTTTTTCCAGCACGGAGCACCGGTTACATCAATATTGTTGTAATTTAATAGATATTTGCTTGCTATGTTTTATTAGGGATTTGCTTTCTCGTCATCTCATCCTCGGGAGTTAATGTTTCCATTCAGTGACTTCAGTGACAGCAAGCAGAGGAAGGCGTGCAGGTTGGATCTTATGTATACCTAATGCCAGGCAGGAGATTGGAAAAGTTAAATGTAAAGCAATCATTCTAGCAATCTCATCTGTGCCTCAAGGTCTTACGCCATTGTCCTCCCTGCCTTGGGCCCATTGTGTGGATGGGGATTGTAGACCCAGAGAATCCATCACCACAGGGGATTTCACATACAGTCCCAGGTGATGGAATATGGTTCATTCTGTGTGCTAAAGGAAAATGTTTAAGTAGGAGGGAGAAAGAGGCAGATAGGTAGAATCAGGTAGTTGTTGGAGTGGCTTTGAAGAGAGAGGATCCAAGCTGAGATGGATGGTCTATGTAGTTTTGGAGATTGGTTGTTGGCTGTGCTGATTGAGGGATCTGTCATCTATATTTAACAAATTTTCTCAAGGAAAAATGGTCCTGGATACATGGAGGGTCAGATGTGATATTTGTCATCTGGAGGAGCCTGGACTGTGATCTTCACAGAGGATGTTAGTCTTCTGTTATCAGCGGAACAGATAGAGTGGTAGACAGAGATGAAGGAGAAGATGTAGTGCGGTACAGAATTATGCAGAGCTTTGTGTGTAAGAGTAATAACTTTATATTGTATTCTATAGTAAATTGACAGCCAGTGCAATGACTGGCACAGGGTGGAGACATCGGCATAGCAGCTGAATAGAACTATAACGCTGGTGACTGCATTAAGAATAGGTTGGAGAGGCAAGAACTTATTACGAATGAGACTGATTAGTAATGTGTTGTAGTAGTCCAGACAAGAATGAATCAAAGCAGCACTAAGTTTTTTTGCAGAGTCAAATGTATTGAAAGGTCAGTTTTTGGAAATGTTTGAGGTGGAGGGAACATGAACAAGCAAGTGATTGAATATAGGGATTGCAGTAAAGACCTAACTGAAATATAATCTAAACATACTGCGTGTGCTGCTTGAGAGTTTTGGTAGAACCACCCACAGAAATGATACCATCATGATTTTGTTAGTTAGTAGTGGGAAAAAGCTTAAGAAAACAGCCGAAAGACAATCACTGGTATTCTATCGAAATACAGGGGTGAATATTTGCATAATTTTGTGTCATCAGCCTACAGTTGGTACAGAAAACCAAATCTGCTAATGGTTTGTCCAATAGAGTGGTGTACATAGACAAGAGGAGGGAGCCAATAACTCAACCCTCAGGAACCCAAACAGAAAGAGGCAGAATCAGGGAAGGAGAATCAGCAAAGATACATTGAAGGAGTGATCAGAGAGGTAAGAGGAAAACCAAGAGAGCAGCATCATTGAGACTAATAGAGTGGAGCAAAGTGAAGAGGAATTGGTGATCCATAGTATCAAATGCTGCAGAAAGATCAATGACAATCAGAACGGAGTTGTGGGCAAAAGATTTAGCTGTTAATAAATCACTAGACACTTTAGTGAAGAAAATTTCCTCAGAGTATGAAGAACGGAAAACTAGATTGTCTTCCTATGAGATGAGAAGCTATCTGAAAGGTATCAAATTATATAAGAGTAGACCAAGCATTCTAAGAGTTTAGAGATGAAGAGGAGCTTAGAGACAGGTAACAGTGCAGTTACGGTTGATGGATTTTTTTTAATAAAGGGGTTATGATGGCGTGTTTGTTTATGTGTTGGACTCATGTGGAAAGACACTTCATTTGGCTCTCTGTGAAATTGTGTTGTATTTAAGTACTATTGTACTCTATACAATTAGACTCTATGGATAAGAGATGTCATATGGGGCCATAGGAAATAGCACAAATATGAAGCCTTAATAGGTCCAAAAAATGATATAAGAAAATCTTATCAAAAAAAACACACCTACTACAAATCACTAAAAAAAGTCGTTACGCTTGATCTTTATTGTTATACCGCCCTAAACCTCTATTATAGTATCTCAATGCTTGATCTTTATTACTATATCCCCCAAAACCTCTATTATAATATCTCATAGATTTTTGTTTCTGCTCAAATTTAAAAAGATTCATTTATTTTCTTATCTTCATAATCTAAAATCGACTTGTCTATATATTTCTTTGTAGCTAATGAGATTTCAGTTGCCTTTGTTAACAAGAACACATATGAGTGAAAAGGTGGCAGATTTAAAGATTTGGGTCAGAATAGAGGTCACAACTGGAAATATATTTTACAAATGAGAAGACATCATATCAACAGAGCACGACACGAGCAGAAAAAAAGGTGAAGATCTTTTGTCATTGTCACATAATAAATAGAGTAAAATGATACTGGATGTTAGAAAAAGAGAATAGGAACGCCAACAGCTCTATTGTGTTTATCTAAGCTTCAAAGTAGAAATGGCTATTTATGTAGAAAATACCGTGGGTTTGGCAATTAAGTTTATAGAAATAATATTATAATTAAATAATAATTTATGTTGCTGAATAACTCATTAACTGTATTCTTCAGGAACTACAATAATATAATTGAAGTCTGCACACTTTAATTTTTTTAGGCTTTAACTGAACATAAATATGCCACCTTCAGTAACTCCATGGACATTCCACATTCAAGTCTCTTTATGTAAGAATACCATTTATAATTGTATTTTTTTCTTTGTTTAGCTTTTGATATTTTGCTATCAGATGAAGTGAACAAAAAAATAATCTTAATAGAATGCAAGTTTTTGTTTGGACTTGTCCTTAAAAAGTATCTTAGGAGAAGATCTCAGAGAAGTAGCTTTGAGTAAATACTTGTATTCCATCTCTCAAAAATAATTTTTCAGCAAAGTTCGTTATTCCAACACACTGGTCTTGGGATATGTTGAGCCAAGAACAAAGATAAGGAATGACACAGGATGGCTACAATTAAAGCAACCCTTAACTTTTGTGCCAAGTTATGAGGGTAAAGAGCAGATAGTCATATTGAAGGATAATATTAGGTGCTCAGTTGTCACAGTCCAAGGGCTCAACATTTGTACACTATGGGGCTGTATGTAGTGCTCACTGACATTCAAAGAAAAGCCTGAAATCACTTGCCTAAACACAGCCTTGGGACATGTATGCTGCCTGTCCAGTACAGCCACAATGTGTGTGGATTGTCCCAACCCCAAACTTTCAAATCAATTAGTAAGACACAAACACATACAATTCATGTACACTACGGTTCCAAAGTTTAGGGTCACCCAGACAATTTTGTGTTTCCATGAAAACTCATATTTTTATTAATCCAATGAGCTGCCAAATGAATTGAAAATCTAGTCCAGACATTGACAAGGCTCGAAAAAAATATTTTTATTTGAAATAATAATTTTCTCCTTCAAACTTTGCTTTCGTCAAAGAATGCTCCCTTTGCAGCAATTACAGCATTGCAGACCCTTGGAATTCTAGCAGCTGATTTGCTGAGGTAATGTGGAGAAATGTCACCCCATGCTTCCAGAAGCCTCTCCCACTAGTTGGTTTGGCTTGATGGGCACTTTTTGCCTACCATACGGTAAAGCTGCTCCCACAACACAACACTACTTGCACAAGGGTTTTCAAGGGTATTCTAACCATCCATTAGCCTTCTTACACAGTTAGCAAACACAAAGTACCATAAAAACACTGGAGTGATGGTTGTTGGAAATGGGCCTCTATACACCTATAAAGATATTGCATTACAAACCAGACGTTTGCAGCGAGAATAGTCATTTACCACATTAACAATGTACAGAGTCTATTTCTGAATCATTTAATGTTAGCTTCATTGGAGAAAACTGTGCTTTTCTTTAAAAAATAAGGACATTTCTAAGTGACCCTAAACTTTGGAATGGTAGTGTATACTTAAATTAAAGCAGAAGGAATTTTTTTCATCTTGCTCTATTAAACCTCTCGCATACTTCCGTTACATTGATGATCTACTAATAATCTGGACAGGCTCCAAAAGATGATCTGCTTACCTTCCACAATAACCATCAAGCTCGCCCTCAAATTCTCAAAGTCCCAAATACATTTTCTGGACATGACCATATACATCAAGGATAACGCAATACAAATATCAATTTACCATAAACCCACAGGACATCTGGCATATCTTCGATGGAACAGCTTTCATCCAAGACACATAAAAACATTCATCATCCACAGTCAAGTTCTGAGGTACATTCGGATCTGTTCAGACAGTAAAGATAGAAAACTACACCTGCTATCACTGAGGAATACATTCCTACAACAAGGATACCATTCACTGGTAATAGATAAACAGATCCATAGAGCTACAAGGATCCCAAGAAACAGCCTCCTGGATTACAGACTGAGGGAGGACAACAACAGGGCACTTTGTGTAGTCATATACAACCCACAAATGAGCATTCTAAGGAAATTTGGTGTGGATCTCCAACCCATATACCACAGAGACCAAAAATTTAAATAAATTTTCCCAGAACTACCACTTCTCTCGTGCTATGGTTTCTTCTAGCCAAACCAGAATATGATTTTATAAAGCTGGTATATAGATGGCATTTAACAAGTAATATAATATATTGCCAAATTATGGATTACAATAGCTGAATTGAATATTTTCTTTATCAAAGGTACGGTAAATGGTTTAATACCATCTCAAAACAGCTTGGTGTTCCTATTATTACAGCTTAAGGTCTATGGATACTATATTCTTCCGGGGGCGTGAAGAAGCAGGAGGCGAAACGCGCGTCGGGGTGAGGGGATGCCATTATCACAAGGTAACATATACTTTTTGATGGTTATTAAGTGGGTATTCACGCCGTTCCACTGCAGACAGGTGGTGTTGGTCCTAGGTATCTCGTTCAATAGTACTGCCAAGGTATAAAGTCACTGTGCTAGTTATTGTCAGTTTGTCTAATGGCAGTATATGTATTGGGAGGTCCGGTATTAGTAGACCACCCATTGGTTTATGGTGTTATTTAGTATCTATTGTGGAACCAAACTGCTGCATTGGGGTGGGTATCCACTTGTACAGTTAAGCTACTATTTAGTATGGACTGTTGATGAATAGCCTTGTCTTATGGTGTCCCCTACGGTTAATTTTGCTTTTTTATTCTGTTATTTTAATCAATATTAATAAACATTGGTTTTAAATTATGGGATCTCTTCTTCCTTCTCACACGAAATTATGTGGGATTAGTTGTGTATTTAATAGAGAGGTAGCAACAATTTTGTTCACTCGTGCTTGTATGTTTTTTTGAGGAAAGCCACACCTCGCCCTTGCATTTAAATCATAGTGTCTGATTTTTGCGCACCAGCTATGAGAAGGATCTGTGAGAGATCCGAAACATGTAAGACTGCAGGAGATTTTAATTATATGCATTGTATACAATATTTTTAAAGGAAATATGTCAGTAAGATCAACCCTCTTAAGCCGTTTATATGAGCACGCAGGTCATAGAAAGATGAATAAAATGATATATAGATATTCATAACTTTATCTGTAGGTGTTTGATGTCCATGTTATAAAAAGTCTTCATGCTGGTCTTTGTAAATTTTGCTTCCTAAAAATATTTAAAAAAATTGTGGTTCAAACAACAGTATCTCTGCCATACTGTGCCCCATGGAGAATGATACAGTGACACATGTAGTACCTGTGGCTTTATGGCATTGACCAAACAGGTACTTCTTGTTTTATCATATGCCCTAATGCACATTACTGTCTTGCGCACGGGGTTCAATGGTATGAATCATTTTTCCTAACAAACTAGAAGAAATTGGATTAGAAAGTTAATGGAAATGTCCTTGGTTATCCAAACTATCATTCACTGACCTCAAAGATAAAGAAATTGACTCCTTAATCAATTCTGTTTTTGACAAGAAGTTAACATGCAGCATATTTAATCCTCAGATCTAGGAAAAGGAAAAAAAATGGCACAGGGTTTCTTACTGTGGGAATTTTTTTAAAGATCTGTTTCATAAATTAAAGGGAACCTGTCATAACGATTTAGTATGCTAAAATAAAGGTATGGCCATAATGGCGCTGTTATACTGATTTAATAGTTGCCTGTAGGGATCAAATCTGCATCCTAGTTCTTGTTTAATACACATTAGAAGCTTCGGTGCAATATTATTTTCGTGCATTGAGGTGGGATTATGGGTAGGGTTTTCGGTGCTGCCGTGGCTCCTCGATGTCAGTACGAGTCTACTTTTTTGAAGTTCATGCTAGCACCACCCTTG
This sequence comes from Ranitomeya imitator, assembly GCF_032444005.1. Classification (NCBI taxonomy): domain Eukaryota; kingdom Metazoa; phylum Chordata; class Amphibia; order Anura; family Dendrobatidae; genus Ranitomeya; species Ranitomeya imitator. The sequence continues at coordinate 112,110,914 of NC_091283.1, read as the reverse complement.
CCATGGGCGACACTTGTGCACATTCATCTCCCAGTGGTCTTTAGAAGAATGGTGCCGATGGTGGCACATGCACAGATTCCACAGATTCAGACCTCAGCTCAAAGACAGACCGAGATCTCAATCTGTACAGGTGCCACCACTAGCACCATTTTGCTGAATACCATCAGATGTCAATCTCATGCGCCGCCACTGACGCCATTTTGCTCATGACCGCTGGGACAGGAATGTGCGCTCAAACAAAAAAGGTGGCTTGAACAAATGCAGAGGGGGCACAGCTGAACAGAAAACCCTATCCAGAGTCCCGCCCCAATGCACCAAAAGGATATTGCACAAAAACTTCTATTGTGAAATAAACATGAACAAGGGTGAGGATTTCTTCCCTACAGTTATCTAATAATTCAGAATAACAGCACAATTTTGACCATACCTTTATTTTGACATGCTAAACCATGGTGACAGACTCCCTTCAATTTTGAACCCATAGTAGTAAAGTGGTAACATTTCCTGAAAGGTGCACATCTCTTAATACATTTTGGACATCTTTTTGACTGTAAAAGCACCTGCAAAATAAACTCTAAGTGAGTCATGAATAATGAGTTATTCTGGCTTTCATTATAGTCACTGCTCACTTTTGATAATCCACACCCACTCTTTAAAAAAAAATTATGGGGTAGGCACAAAAGGGAAAACAGTTGCAAAATTTGGGACAAACACTGTCCACATGCAGCAAATATTTCAACCCGCAAAAAAAAGAAGAGAAGATGATAAATTCCACTTAGTCTTTGAAGACACTATAGACACTCTCCGGTAGAAATCTATGTTAGTATAAAATTAATGCACAGCTCTACATGATATAACAAAGAAATCTGGTTATTAGAGGATCTTAAGGTAACTATAACATCAGATAAGCAACAACAGATGACAAATTACACTGTATCATTGTTTAACAAAAACTAGGCCAAAATGTAGAATCAGTGAATCAAAAATGTAATACACCCCATGAGTCAATAGCTTGTAGAACCACCTTTTTCAGAAATAGCTTTATGTAGTCATTTTCTGTAGGAGTTTATCATTATCTCACACTGTACTTGAGGAATTTTGACTCAGTGTTCTTTACAGCATTACTTCATCGCAATATGAGGCTTCTCAATGTTACAGCCAAATTTAGTGATGGCTGAAAATTGATTTATGTGTCCAGAACTAAGTAATTCTGATTTAATGGGAAATCTTAATATATTTCTTATAGAAAATAGAATGACTTTTCACTGCTTGTACATTAAATGTGAAAAAAGACAAGTCCCTGGCCCATGGTGGCAAGACATCTGGCTATTTCTAGCCACCGTTAGTCATAGAGTTTTCAATTATGTAACACTGTCAGGTTTTCGTCCCAAAGTGTAAATTATTGCCATCCTCATACTCTATTTTATATCATTATTGCCTGGGAACACCTGCATGCAATCTATAGGAGTCTGTAATATTAAACCCAGTCTTTCTATCTCTTAGGAGTGATATTGCCCCTTTCTCTTTACTCCGTGAAAGATTGCTGCTTTCAGTTCTCTTGGCTCCTTACTCCTTTGCCTATTATCATTGGTCAATATAATCAAAACCTTTCAGCATTTTAGTAAAATATCTTAAATTACAGCTTTAACTGCAATTTGTTATCTATATCAGCATGTAAATGTTAAAATAATAGAAATATAATAATGCACTAAATACAAATATAAATGTTATTGAGGCATCAATAGGTTTTCAATAGAGATGAGCGAATCTTATAAAATTTAAATTTGCCGAGTTTGGAAAATTTTCCCCCAAAATCTGATATGCTACTAACTAATTTGCATACACTTTAATACTGGATAGATTATAATTGTTTGCAAAAATATGCATGGGAAAGGAGAGAGAGTGTTAGATGTCGAGTTCCCACCACTGCACAGGTGGAATCTCTAACCATGCCTGCTGCGGTCTCCCATTCTCCTCCAGCTGCAGTGGAACCTGCTCAGCGGAGACATAAATCCCAGCCTCTGGCTCAGCCTGATACTGTGCGAATGGTTACTGCTGCTTTTCCAGGCTCTGCCTTTGTAGCCAGCACTGGTCAGCGGCGAGCAGGCTTTTCTGGAACTAAGTCCTGCTTTTCACGCACTGAGCATGCCCATGGGAGGTCCTCTCATTGAAGGATGGGGTCTTTTGTGAATTCCGCTCTTGGGCTCCCTCCGGTGGTTCTAAGTGGCACTTTTGTGAGTTCTGCTCTTGGGCTCCCTCTTGTGGTTTCAAGTGGTATGGCTGCTCCTTGGAGTTAGCTGTCATCAGCTGCCTGCACTTATCGTCTCTTCTGATCGGCTATTTAAGCCTGGCTCTTTTTTCGGCCAGTGCCACTTGTAAATGGTTCCTGGTAGGATTCACATCTCTTTGGATTTCCCTGTTATCCTGACCAGTTCTGCAAAGCTAAGTTTTTGCTTGCGCTTTTTTGTTCACAGATTGTGGACTTATCCGTTCAGTGCTTTCTATGTTTGTCCAGCGTTATCAGTATGAATTAATTCTGTCTTGCTGGAAGCTCTGGGAAGCAGATTTACCCTCCACACCTTTAGTCAGGTGTGGAGATTTTTTTTGTAAACTCTGCGTGGATTTTTGTAGTGTTTTATACTGACCGCACAGTATTCCATCCTGTCCTATCTATCAAGCTAGACTGGCCTCCTGTGCTCATCCTGGTTTCATTCTGTGTATGTCTTTTACCTCTCCACTCACAGTCATTATTTGTGGGGGGCTAATCTATCCTTTGGGGATTTTCTCTGAGGCAAGATAGTTTTCCTGCTTCTGTCTTTAGGGGTAGTTAGCTCTTAGGCTGTGACGAGATGCCTAGGGAGAGTTAGGAGCATTCCACAGCTACTTCTAGTGTTGTGTTGAGCTTAGGGACTGCGGTCAGTACAGTTACCACTTCATTCAGAGCTCGTTCCATGTCGCTCCTAGACCACCGCATCATAACAGTACAAGTGGCCAAAAATGAATTAAATGCATCTCAAAAGAAGGAAAAGAAAGTTCTGAACCATTTTTTTTCTGTGCTCTGGTTTGTCTTTTTTTTTCCTCTTGATATCTGGGTGGTTCAGGATATATGCTTTGGCATGGATGTTCAGGGTTTGTTTTCTCGTGTGGATCAACTTGCTGCAAGAGTACAGAGTATCCAGGACTATGTTGTCCAGACTCCGGCTTTAGAGCCTAGAATTCCTACTCCTGATTTGTTTTTTGGAGACAGATCCAAGTTTTTGAACTTTAAAAATAACTGCAGATTGTTTTTTGCTTTGATACCTCGTTCTTCTGGTGATCCCATTCAGCAAGTAAAAATCATCATATCCTTGCTGTGTGGTGACCCTCAAGACTGGGCTTTTTCTCTTGAAACAGGGGATCCGGCATTATTGAATGTTGATGCATTTTTTCAAGCGCTCGGATTATTGTATGATGAACCTAATTCTGTGGATCATGCAGAAAAAACCCTGTTGGCCTTGTGTCAAGGTCAGGAAGCGGCAGAGTTATACTGCCAGAAATTTAGAAAATGGTCTGTGCTCACTAAATGGAATGAAGAGGCTCTGGCTGCTATTTTCAGAAAAGGTCTTTCTGAAGCCCTTAAAGATGTTATGGTGGGCTTTCCTACGCCTGCCAGTTTGAGCGAATCTATGTCTCTAGCCATTCAGATTGATCGGCGTCTGCGCGAGCGCAAAGCTGTGCACCTTATGGCAGTATCCTCTGAGCAGAGTCCAGAACCTATGCAATGTGATAGGATTTTGACTAGAACAGAACGGCAGGAATTCAGACGTCAGAATAGGCTGTGTTTTTACTGTGGTGATTCTGCTCATGTTATCTCTGATTGCCCTAAGCGTACTAAGAGAGTCGCTAGGTCTGTTACCATTAGTACTATACAGCCTAAATTTCTCTTATCTGTGACCCTGATTTGCTCATTGTCGTCCTTTTCTGTCATGGCATTTGTGGATTCAGGCGCTGCCCTGAACTTAATGGACTTAGAATTCGCCAGGTGCTGTGGTTTTTCCTTGCAGCCTTTGCAGAGCCCTATTCCTTTGAGGGGTATTGATGCTACACCCTTGGCCAAGGATAAACCTCAATACTGGACACAGATGACCCTGTACATGGCTCCAGCACATCAGGAAGATTGCTGTTTTCTGGTGTTGCATAACCTGCATGATGTTGTTGTACTGGGTTTCCCATGGTTACAGGAACATAATCCGGTGCTGGATTGGAAAACTATGTCGGTGACTAGTTGGGGTTGTCAAGGGGTACATAGTGACGTTCCTGTGATGTCAATTTCCTCTTCCCCCTCTTCTGAGGTCCCTGAGTTTTTGTTGGATTTCCAGGATGTATTTGATGAGCCCAAGTCCAGTTCCCTTCCTCCGCACAGGGACTGTGATTGTGCTATTAACTTGATTCCTGGTTGCAAGTTCCCTAAGGGCCGACTTTTCAATCTGTCTGTGCCAGAGCATGCCGCCATGCAGAGTTATTTCAAGGAGTCTTTGGAGAAGGGGCATATTCGGCCCTCTTCGTCACCATTGGGAGCGGGTTTCTTTTTTTGTTGCTAAGAAGGATGGCTCCTTGAGACCCTGTATTGATTATCGTCTTCTCAATAAGATCACAGTCAAATTCCAATACCCCTTGCCTTTGCTTACTGATTTGTTTGCTCAGATTAAGGGGGCTAGTTGGTTTACTAAGATTGACCTCCGAGGGGCATATAATCTTGTTCGTATTAAACAGGGTGACGAATGGAAAACTGCATTTAATACGCCCGAAGGCCATTTTGAATACCTTGTGATGCCATTTGGGCTCTCTAATGCTCCATCTGTGTTCCAGTCTTTCATGCATGATATTTTCCGCAATTATCTTGATAAATTCATGGTCGTATATTTGGATGATATTTTGATTTTTTCCGATGATTGGGAGTCTCATGTGAAGCAGGTCAGGATGGTGTTCCAGATCCTTCGTGATAATGCTTTGTTTGTGAAGGGGTCTAAGTGCCTATTCGGAGTTCAGAAGGTCTCTTTTTTCGGTTTTATTTTTTCTCCCTCATCTATAGAAATGGTTCCTGTTAAGGTCCAAGCTATTCATGACTGGATCCAACCCACATCTGTGAAGGGCCTTCAAAAATTTTTGGGCTTTGCTAATTTCTATCGCCGTTTCATTGCCAACTTTTCCAGTGTGGTTAAGCCCCTTACTGATTTGACGAAGAAAGGCGCTGATGTGACGAATTGGTCCTCTGAGGCTGTTGAGGCCTTTCAGGAGCTTAAACGCTGATTTACTTCTGCGCCTGTGTTGCGTCAGCCGGATGTTTCTCTTCCTTTTCAGGTTGAGGTCTACGCTTCTGAGATTGGGGCAGGGGCCGTTTTGTCTCAGAGGGAGTCTGATGGTTCTTTGATGAAACCGTGTGCTTTTTTTCCAGAAAGTTTTCACCTGCGGAACGCAATTATGATGTCGGCAATCGGGAGTTGTTGGCTATGAATTGGGCGTTTGAGGAGTGGCGACATTGGCTTGAGGGAGCTAAACACCGCGTTGTGGTCCTTACCGATCATAAGAATCTGATTTACCTTGAGTCGGCCAAGCGGCTGAATCCTAGACAGGCTCGATGGTCCCTGTTTTTCTCCCGTTTTGATTTTGTGGTCTCGTATCTTCCGGGATCTAAGAATGTTAAGGCTGATGCCCTCTCTAGGAGTTTTTCACCTGATTCTCCTGGAGTCCTTGAGCCGGTTGGCATTCTTAAGGAGGGGGTGATTCTTTCTGCTATCTCCCCTGATTTGCGGCGGGTGCTTCAGGAATTTCAGGCTGAGAGGCCTGACCGCTGTCCAGTGGGGAAGCTGTTTGTTCCTGATAGATGGACAAGTAAGGTAATTTCTGAGGTTCATTGTTCAGTGTTGGCTGGCCATCCTGGGATTTTTGGTACCAGAGACTTGGTTGCCAGGTCCTTTTGGTGGCCTTCCTTGCCACGCGATGTGCGTGCTTTTGTGCAGTCCTGTGGGACTTGCGCCCGGGCCAAGCCTTGCTGTTCCCGCACCAGTGGGTTGCTTTTGCCTTTGCCGGTCCCTGAGAGGCCCTGGACGCATATTTCCATGGATTTTATTTCGGATCTTCCTGTTTCCCAGAAGATGTCTGTTATCTGGGTTGTTTGTGACCGGTTCTCTAAAATGGTCCATCTGGTACCTTTGCCTAAGTTGCCTTCCTTCTCAGATCTGGTTCCATTATTTTTTCAGCATGTGGTTCGTTTGCATGGCATTCCGGAGAATATTGTGTCTGACAGAGGTTCTCACTTTGTCTCTAGATTTTGGCGGGCCTTTTGTGCTAGGATGGGCATTGATTTGTCTTTTTCTTCGTCGTTTCATCCTCTGACTAATGGCCAAACTGAGCGAACTAATCAGATCTTGGAGACCTATTTGAGATGCTTTGTGTCTGCTGATCAGGATGATTGGGTGTCTTTCTTGCAGTTGGCTGAGTTTGCCCTTAATAATCGAGCTAGTTCGGCTACTTTGGTTTCACCTTTCTTTTGTAATTTTGGTTTTCATCCTCATTTTTCTTCTGGGCAGGTTGAGCCTTCTGATTGTCCTGGTGTTGATTCTGTGGTGGACAGGCTGCAGCAGATTTGGACTCATGTGGTGGACAATTTGACGTTGTCTCAGGAAAGGGCTCAACGTTTTTCTAACCGCCATCGGTGTGTTGGTCCCCGGCTTCGTGTTTGGTTGTCTTCTCGTCATGTTCCTATGAAGGTTTCTTCCCCTAAGTTTAAGCCTCGGTTTATTGGTCCTTATAAAATTTATGAAATTATTAATCCGGTGTCTTTTCGGTTGGCTCTTCCAGCCTCTTTTGCCATTCATAATGTTTTCCAGAGATCTTTGTTACGGAGATATGTGGTGCCCGTTGTTCCCTCAGTTGACCCTCCTGCCCCGGTGTTGGTTGAGGGAGAGTTGGAATATGAGGTTGAGAAGATTTTGGATTCTCGTTTTTCGAGGCGGAGGCTTCAGTATCTTGTCAAGTGGAAGGGTTATGGCCAGGAGGATAATTCTTGGGTTGTTGCCTCCGATGTCCATGCCATCGATTTGGTTCGTGCTTTTCATTTGGCTCATCCTGATCGGCCTGGGGGCTCTGGTGAGGGTTCGGTGACCCCTCCTCAAGGGGGGTACTGTTGTGAATTCCGCTCTTGGGCTCCCTCTGGTGGTTGTAAGTGGCACTTTTGTGAGTTCTGCTCTTGGGCTCCCTCTTGTGGTTTCAAGTGGTATGGCTGCTCCTTGGAGTTAGCTGTCATCAGCTGCCTCCACTTATCGTCTCTTCTGATCGGCTATTTAAGCCTGGCTCTTTCTTCAGGCAGTGCCACTTGTAAATGGTTCCTGGTTGGATTCACATCTCTTTGGATTTCCCTGTTATCCTGACCAGTTCTGCAAAGCTAAGTTTTTGCTTGCGCTTTTTTGTTCACAGATTGTGGACTTATCCGTTCAGTGCTTTCTATGTTTGTCCAGCGTTATCAGTATGAATTAATTCTGTCTTGCTGGAAGCTCTGGGAAGCAGATTTACCCTCCACACCTTTAGTCAGGTGTGGAGATTTTTTTTGTAAACTCTGCATGGATTTTTGTAGTGTTTTATACTGACCGCACAGTATTCCATCCTGTCCTATCTATCAAGCTAGACTGGCCTCCTGTGCTCATCCTGGTTTCATTCTGTGTATGTCTTTTACCTCTCCACTCACAGTCATTATTTGTGGGGGGCTAATCTATCCTTTGGGGATTTTCTCTGAGGCAAGATAGTTTTCCTGCTTCTGTCTTTAGGGGTAGTTAGCTCTTAGGCTGTGACGAGATGCCTAGGGAGAGTTAGGAGCATTCCTCGGCTACTTCTAGTGTTGTGTTGAGCTTAGGGACTGCGGTCAGTACAGTTACCACTTCCTTCAGAGCTCGTTCCATGTTGCTCCTAGACCACCGCATCATAACAGGGGTCACACGCTCAGGCCCTGTAGCAGCTCCTATTGGTCCACAAGGTAGGTCCTGAAGAGCTGCAACTATAAAAGGTTCGGCCATGCACTAATATCAAATGTGTTTGGCTTACGCAAGTGGATACTATACCACTCTATACATATGTGGTGTGAGGCTGTAGCTTTGGGACTGTACACTCAGGCAGGCAGCTAGCGTCAGTGGGGCAATTAGCAGCTGGTTCCTTCATGTGTGCAGTTAGCACCGAAGAGTTCCAGAGCAAGCACAACCCTAGTTAGGGTAATAGTTTCGTGTACAGCGTGACTCTGTGAGGCAACAGAGATCGCTTCCAGTTCACACGGGGTGAAGCTTAACCCACTTGTGAGCTCAGAGTTTATCCACCGTTACTTTGCAGCAGATATCTCTGCACGGTGGACCCTGGGCTGCGAACGCACCTTGTTGCTACCTATCTATACTTGGTGAGCTCTGCTAGCCCTAACAGAGAGAGAATCTCGCTAACCATAAGAGCCTACACTTCACAGGCAAGAAAAAGAAGACCCCACTGAACATCTGGATTACAATTTACAGGTGAGAGATAGGACTCCGCTGACCATAGGGGATTACACTCTAAACAAGAGACAGAATTACCCAGTAACTCTGGAAATGGAAAATGACTTTGTTGTACAAACTGTGCTCTGCTTTGAACAACTGTTCTGTGATGGCCCAGGTACTGACCACCATTGCACAAGGTATAATGATCTGTAAGGTATCATAGCTATATGGCATTATGGGGAGGCCCAAGCAGCAATACTAAATTATGTTAGTCTGCTCTCTGATGTTTCATTAACATGTCCATCGGTCCCCCATATAACAACTATATCCATGAAATGAACCCAGAAACCATGCTAAATTTTTCCAGCATTGCCCACAAAATTCCCATTCAATGGAGTCAAATGTCTTGGCGCCATCGAATGAACATGCGACTCTATCACCTGCATTATCTACCGGAAATTGAAGATTAAGGTATAAACTACAAATATTAATAGCTGCGGATCTAGCGGGCATAAAATCTGACTGATCAGTGTGCACTATAGTGATTATAACTTTATTACGTCTGGTAGCTAGGACTTTTTCTATTATCTTGATGTCTGTTGATAACAAAAATATAGGTCTTTAGTAATAATGAAGCAGTGAGTCCTTGCTTGGTTTGGGTATAACTACAATTACTGCTTCAGGCATTGAGTAATGTATGAACCCCCTTTTATTAGCCTCCTGGAAAGTACTCAATAATTGAGGCAGTAGGATATCCCCAAATTTCGTAGATATCTCGGTGGGAAGTCCATCTGAGCCGGGCGACTTTTTATTAACCATAGAGGCCACCACTATCTGTAATTCATCCAGTTGAAGTTGATTATTCAAATATTTTTGATCAGCCTTGGAAAAACTGGGGAGATCAATTTCATCCACATCCTATTAAAATGGATTATAGATCTGTACAGATCTTGACAAAGCTCAAAAAAAATTTTTATATCTGGTCAGGCTCATTAACTAATGTGCCCTCTTTGTCTCTTAAAGTCCCTAAAAAGAGGTCCCCGACTGTCATTAGCTATCAGGGCAAGCAAGAATCCTGCTTTTTTTTGCTTCCTCAAATAACCATTGCTGAGAAAGCATACTCCATAAGAGCCATTCATTTTGAAGTTTCATTTAACCCTATGACTTTACACAACCAAAAATTGAGATGACTAGCCATTACTGATCTAAATATGGATTGAACAGTGTGGAGGGGGTAAATATTCCCAGCCCTTTTGTATACCAGTGTGGGGTCACGTTCACACTCCAGTACAATTTTAAGAGAAAAATATCAACAACATTACATTCAGAAATGTGCAGCACATTTTGAAAACTTTGAGCCCCAATCATTAAAACTTCAACATGATAGAAGATAGCATAAGCCAATTCTGCAACTGACCATTGGGCAGACGAACAGCATAAAAGAAAAAGATCAACGTTCCTTGTGATCCTGCCACTGTTGGATAATAGACAGGATACAAGAGTCCATTGGGTCATAGGTTAATTAGTAAAGGAAAAGCTCCAGCAATCATTCGGGAAGTCACTGATGGCACATAGCTTAAAGTGTGAGGATTCAGGAATCAACATTATTGTGGACTTCCATGAATCCTTTGCTCATTTAAATCCATCCAGCATAGAGTCTTGTGAGAATATTGGAGATATAATTTCATGCCAATCATTTGTATCCTATTTGGCAGGGGATTATAAGAACCTCTTCCCATGTGTAGCTGTAATGGGACACCTAGCTCAGCAGGGGGTTAAGCCTCAAAGGGCTGTGAGTGACAGATCTCACACCTTGAGCCAGCTAAACTCAGAACAAAGGCTTGCTTGCAAAATAGATACCATGTGGTCTAACTGCTTTGTTGAGTCAGATATTATTTCATAAGGGAAATATGGACTTATCATACATCTTGGTCACACACCGGTTACATTTTCGATATCTCTGGACTGGGGCACACGCCTTCCAGGGTCTTGATCCGTTCAAGCATCAAAGGGTTGGGAGATACATAGAATGGCTAGTATGAGCCAGCTAGCAAATCTGATTTTGGTCTCAATGCGTAGCAGGGCACTGGCCGGATCCGTTGATGCTAAAATCAACTCCCTAGAACTATCCATTAAGGAGCTATGATCCATCTTTGGTTTTTGGAGTTCTTAGCTGCTACAGGCAAGGGGAGGCTATTTAGGCTCAACAGAGGGCAAAAGGGGTGTAACCCAAAGGGGATAAAGGCTAATGTAAGGCAATGTGGCCTATCTATCTGTTATAGAGAGGAACCAGCTGGCAGTAACATGCTGTGAAAGAACGAGGAACCAGCTGGCAGCCCATGCCCCCTGTGACCAAGTGCACACATGGTCTAACATTAAACCGGTAATTGGCATGATCCATCTGCTTATATCTTTTGTACCACTGTTTGTATTTGCCTATTGACCATTGTATATGTATAAACATCTTGTACATAGAGTATTGTCTAGTGTGCCCTTAAGGTGATTAAATTTATAATTTAACCTTGGGATCTCTTTTATCTCGATCTACGAATCCACATGTCCATTTCTCGGTTTAACTTTCCATGCTACCCTGGCATTTTTCCCGATATAATCCCATTAACAGACCAAGTATATAGCTAATGAGGAACTGGTGGCAGTTCTACTTGGCTGACCATGCTCTGTTTCACTGGTGCTAATGAAAGGGACCTCTTAGCCTGTCAGTGTTGTGGGTGAGTGTGGTGCCATGTCAGCAACTGAGTGGACACCATCCTCACAATAACGGTGCCTCCTTGGTCCCATGTGGAAAGGTGGGTGTATGTGTGAAACTGTACCAAGCAGACCTTACGTGTCACCAGGAGTGCAGAATGACACGTTGATGCAAGTGAGGAGGCCACACTACGTTATCCTTCTGATGTAATAGTAACATTAGGCAGGGTGGCACGGTGCGGTTTCATGACAGCCTTTTTAGGATGTTCAAAAAATAAGTAGGATATTTGCAGATTGCAGAGACGATGTTTGGAATTGCGCTCTATTTTTTCAGATTTCAATGGAGTGATTGGGGAAGAAGGATATTTTCTGCCCATTTAGAGAGATCTCCCTTTTGTTACGGGTGGCCCTGAGGATGACATCTCTGTCCCTATAGTGGAGTAACTTGATTAGGATGTGTCGCAGAGGAGCACCTAACAGCACTGGTCTAATATGGACTCTGCATGCTCCGTCCTTGGCATAGAGCAGTGACAGACAGTGCGCACATAACTTGCACAACCATTTTTCAAAATTTTCCCTTGGGTTATTGCCCTCTGCTCTGTCCAGAATACCAACCACCTGCACATTATTCCTGTTTTCCAGGGTTAAGATTTGCTTGTCATGTCTGCAAGAGTCACAGGCAAGTTCTGATAATTTATCTTTTAGGTCACTAACTCTGTCCTCTGCTGCTGGAGTACAATCAGTAACTTTTTGCAGTCCTTGCCACAAGAAAGAAATATCATTCTTTAGCAGGCCCATCTGCACAATGAGCGAGGAAATTGCTGAACTGCAGTGTGTCACAGCTGTAAATACATCTTTCAATGTGGGTTCAGTAACCGGCTGGTCTGAGAAAATGGCAGAGAGGTTTGCCTCTAGGTGAAGCTGCAAGGTAGGGAGACCATCTGAGTTAGATGCAGCCTGAGTCTCATTTTCCGCCATGGATTCAGGGGACAATCCCCTGAGCAATGAGGCTCCTGTGGCCTATCAGGAGCAGTTGCTTGTTTAATGGGGGTTCTGGAAAAGCCAGTAACTCTTGCCACTGTGCTAGCTGCTGCAGCTCCTCCCGCCTGGGTACCTGATAAGGGTGCGGCTGCATCATCTTGGCTTTCCCACCCATGCTCTATGCCACCTCCTTGTGTTTTTTGGACATTCCTCTGGCTATGATCGTGTTACTGCAGGGTGCAGGAGAGATTCAGACACCTGGGGATCTGATTTGCCCTAGCGCGAACGCCCAATGGAAGGGTAGCGAGGCAGGTGTTGCTATATCTCTAGTTTCATTAGGCCACTCACATGCCTGGCCATGCAATGCCCTAAACAAAGTACATTTTAATAAACTGATCTTGGAACAAAAAATAAGTCCCGCAATTGGATGTGTTAGAAAAAAACTCCTGGGCTGATATAATCTTATAAATGTGCCCCTGCTATGTCCTGTGTAATGGCCATGTCTGATTATGCAGGAACATGGTATGCACATACCACAGCTCCAGGCCAGATGAGGTCACAAAAAGAGTATACCGACAGGACAGCACGGGGTCGCAGCTGCTGGCTTTTAAGAGGTAAAACATTGTGTTTAAACAGGTACGGAAATGTTTTGCCTCACAAAAACCAGCAACTGTGATTCCCTGCTGTACTGCCTGCTTTTTATGTTCTCCTCTGACCAAGAGCTGTGATACGTGCAGACCATGTTCCTGCATGAGTTTAAGATCTCTTTAGACGGACTAAATGGTGGCATGATACGACCGACAATCAGTAAATGTTTACCAATCCGAGGTCATTTGAATGCCTATTTCTGCAGGCAAACCAAAGAAAACGATGCCCACTGACGAATCTAAACTCGATCACTCAGTGCACATTGGCTGCTATTGTTCTCGGCAGTAAAAGTTCTGTTTACACAGGACAATACGCCGCTTAGAACAATGGTCTTTTATGCTGCTCAAAAGATTATTTCACCAAATAAATTAGTGTTTTGCTCCTTCACTGTGTGATTGGCAACCTGTCTACAGGGCAAGATAATCGTGAAACCAGCAGTTTTTAACATCAGTCATTTACGATTATCTTGCAATGTAAATGTTCTTTTACACTTTGCTTTCAGGCACATCTACAAAGTTTTAAGAGAATAAAAATAATTAACATAATAATGATCCTTTGGTCACCACTGCTGACTTTAGTTAATTTAGAGACTGTACCATTTACGTCTCTGTATCCTGTCCATTGACTATTTTTTTTACCCATTATTTTTCATTACAGTTATGATGATCAACACTTATGATTAGGGACCAAAATTTGACAGAGATTGCATTACTGTTCTTTCATAAGATTCTTATTTATTTCAAAGATTAGATCGTCTTAATAAAAAAAGAGACGCTGGATCAATACAAAGAGCAGTAAAAACAAAGAATACATTATATTGCAATTCAAATATGGATTAAAAAAATGCAAAGGCGCATTAGAAGTTCCCTTTTTATCTCTTAGCCTTTGCATCACCTGGTAATTATTGGGCTGTAAATATCTTCTCCAGCTAACTGGATTTCTTCTGCTCCGTGATTTACAAAGCTGAGGCTCTGTAGAGCGCTCATTCTATATCTTTTTATTTAGCGGTACATTTCCTGCTTTTCCCACACTTAATGACTGGCTATAAACATAGACTTAGAAGATTGATTGTATTACACATATTCCTCCCAACATTGGCCTTTCCAGTCAGGACTGTCTGTGGAGACCTTCAAAGCATGCTACGGCGCTAACTCATTTCCTTGCTGAGATTTGAAGTCGCTGAGGTGAAAATATTTGCTTTTCTCAGGTTCCCTTTTGAGGATAGTGATTATTTTGTCCCTGATAGAACAACTCTATCCACTCCATTGTTTACCTCCTCTGTACATTATTTCTCACTGCACTGCATCAGTAGTTTTATAAAGAAATTTTTGGAGTGTGCCTATACAATTAATTCAAAGAAGTGAAAGATATATGTAATCTAAGCATCACAGAATTGCAATTGTTGTAGGGAAAAAAAAGACTAAAGGGGTATTTTTAAATTTGGAAACTATACCCTATCCATGGGATAGAGGATAACTCCCCAAATGCTAAGGGTCCAACCACTGGGACCCCCACTAATCCCGAGGACGAGGGCTCTTTACAGCCCTGTGTGAAAAGAGCAGTGATCGATGATGCACAATGCTGGCTCCATTCATTCTGATGGAAGTGTTGAAGACCAGTCAAGTTCTGCGCTTGGCTATTTCTGGACATCCTATTAAAAATGAATGGAGCATATGTGCACGCAGTCGACCACTGCTTCATTTACATGGTGCTCTTCAGAGCCCCAGTTTTCAGGATTGCTGGGAGTACCAGTGGTAAGACCCCTTGAAATCAGAAATGTATACCCTATCCCATGGATAGGAGAAAACTTCCAAAATTGGGAATATTCCTATAGGGTCAAGGTCAAGCTAGCAGCTTAATATCTAATTACTTCATCCATAGGTTTTGATCAGCCGTGGTGACTTATCTAAATTGGCTTATATTTGATTTAAAAAAAATAGTAGAGGATTTAGCAAGATAAAGCCTCATTCTTGTGATTAGTGTGGTTACCAGAGGTTCAACCTGCATCTATCAGACATTTTCTGGCATATGTTGTGGATGATCCCTTAAAGGTAACTTGTGGGGGCAGTGCTGGTCCCTGTACTGTCTGTTGCCGCTTGTTACTACTGATTTGAGCTGGCAAAAGAGTGGACTATCTTTGTGAACATAGCACAGTCAGAGCAGGAACCAGCCCAACCCCAGAAACGAAGGTCACTGAAGTCACTTAATTTCAGGGAAGTGGAAGAAGTGGCAGTAACTGCATTCTCTGTCTCCTGATGACGCTTTGCTTGAGCAGTGGGACTCACAAGCAAAGGATCATCAAAAAGAAAGTAGGAAAAGAAAAGAAAAGCAGTGTTGGCATCTTTAAATTTTTCCAGAAAATGAAGTATTTCTCCTAGAAAATTATTGCAATTACACATATTTTGCTAAACAAATGTTTATTTACTTGTGTATTTTGGAACAAAAAAAAAAAACAGAAAAAAGGCAAATTAGACATAATTTCACACAAAACACCAAAAATTGGCCAGTCAAAATTGTTGGTACCTTTCCAAACTTTGCTTCAACCATGTGATGCTCTTCCAAACTCATATTTGGCAAGCAACAGGTGTGAGCAATATGAAAATCACACCTATAACCATATAAAAAAAGGGAAAAGTTGACTCAATCTTTGCTTTGTGTGTCTGTGTGTGCCACACTAAGTATGGAGAACAGAAAAAGGAGAACAGAACTGTCTGAGGACTTGAGAACCAACATTGTTGAAAAATATCTACAATCTCAAAGTTACTAGTCCATCTCCAGAGATCTTGATATTCGCTTGTCCATGGTGCGGAACATAATCAATAACTGTCACAGGTGTGTCAAAGTCTGCAGACAGTCGCACTGAATCTGGCTGCAGAAGGTCTATGCAGTCAGTTTTGCAGACATCTTCTTAATCCTTCTGACTCTAACTCATCCTATCAAGAAAAAAACTGGAGAACTCCATTTAAAATAATTAACAAATATTTATTACACACTTCCCCCAGCTCTAATTGACAAACTTTGGATTGGGTGTTTATACACTTCCTGCCTGCTTCTGGGAGTCAACGTTGATATTTATATTTTCCCCTATTGAGGCTTGGAGCTATAGCAGTCGGTTATATTCCTCTTTGGTGTTTGGAGGATGTCTGTGTTACCTCTTTGAGTCCACTCAAGATAAGTGTTCTCCTTGTTTGTCTATCCCAGCTGTCTTTAGTTGTAGTGGGGATCAGCTAGTGAACACTCATTCATTCCCTAAACAGGGCTTACAGCCTGGGTCAGGCAGGGATTAGGTTTCTGCTCGGCGATAAGTGCAGAAGCTATATAAGACAGACAGGGTGACGTTAGATCTACCTAGGGATCTCCACTCCCCCTTTCCCTAGTGTTGGGCTCTCTTCCCCTCATTCCTAAACGTTGCACTTAGTCTTCCCACATTGTGTGTGACATTATCACCGGCCATGGATATTTAAAGAAAATAAAAACTGACACGCATTTTTTTATGTGTTGGTTTATTTTCGGGTGTTGGGGCTTTTTTTCCCTTTTTCCCTTGGTATGGATCCGGTTCCAGGGATGACAGAGCAGCTACACTGTCTGTCGCTGAAGTTGAATGACCTCTGATATGAGGTTCAGAAGCAGCAACAGCGGCTGCAGGTCGCTGATGTTGGGGTCTTTGCAGGTAGGCTGTTCCAACCTGAACCCAAGGTTGCCCTTCCAGACAGATTTTCCAAAGGAAGAGACTTTTTTTTGCATTTAAGGAAGCTTGCAAACTTTATTTTAAACTTTGTCCTCACTCCTCCAGAAATGAAGAGCAACTAGTCAGTATTGAGATTTCTCTGCTACAGGGAGATCTGCAGTTCTGGACTTTCTCTTTGCCGAAGGATTTGGGTTGATTCCAGTCCGTGGAGAGGTCTTTTGGGGCTCTATCCCTTAACTATAATGACCCTGGCTGAGTCTCCTTAGCTAAGTCCAGGTTGCGTCGCCTTCAGCAGGAATCAGTCAGTGGAGATGTATAGCTCCAAATTCCACAGGTGGGCAACTGATACTAAATGGAATGACCCGACTCTCAGAAGCCAACTTCTCCATGGTCTCACTGAAAGGTTGAAAGATGCTTTGGTGGTATATGAACCCCGTGAGTCCTTGGAGGCCGCCATGTCAATGGCTATACATGTTGACAGATGTCTTGGGGATAGGTGGTTAAGACCAAATTCTCTGGAGCCTCTTTTTTGAGGTATAGTCCCTTTGCCATAACGGTGAACCCGTATGAGTGAGGGTGGAGGAACCCATGCTGTTAGGGGGTGCCTCTGAATCATACATTTCCCAGGAGGTTTACAAAAAAAGGTGTATGTTTTTCTTGCGAAAAAAATGGTCATTACATTGGTGCCTGTCCTGTGATGCCTAAACAAAAGGAGACTCGTTTAACCCTTGGTAGTCTAGAGTGGAATAAACAAGGGGTGCATCTATCATCAACCTGCAGTTCCTGGTTTGTTCTGACAGCAGAGGTGGTGCTGGAGAGCGAAACTGAGATTTATGTGTTTGTTTACAGTGGAGCTGGAGTCAGCATGGTTAATGCTGAGTTGCCAAAACTCACGGGCTGGTTTGCTGTGCTTGCTGGTCATCCAGATGGTATGGCAACCGCGGACCTCCTTTCTCATCATTTTTGGTGGCTGGGGATGCATTGGGATGTGGTAGAACAAGTTTCTGCTTGCAGTATCTGCGTTCTAAAGTATCACATACCCATCCATCTGGTAGCCTATATCCACTACCTATTACTAGTAGACCATGGACACACTTGTTCATGGATTTAATTACTGACCTACCAGTGTCTGCAGATAAGATTGCGGTTTTGATGGTTGTAGATAGGTTTAGTAAAATGGTTCCTTTCGTCACATTACTGGCACTTATAAATGCCAAGACTCTTGCTCAGGTGTTTATAAATGAGATAATTAAGCTTCATGGGGTTCCCTCTGAAATGATGTCAGATCAGTGGACTCATTTTGTGTCCAAGTTCTGAAGGGCTTTCTGTTCTCAACTGGGGTGCAGCTGTGCTTTTCCTCTGCCTTCCATCCCCAGTCGAATGGACTAACTGAGCACGTTAACCAGAATTTGGAAAACCTACCTCAGTGTTTTGTCTCGGAAAATCAGGAGGATTGGGCATCCTACTTACCGCTGACAGAATTTGCTATCAATGATCACTGTCAAGAATAGAATGTACCGGCAGGTCAATGTTCTTTGGTGCATATGGTTACCATCCACAGCCTGATACCTTTAGCATTGTAGGGTCTTTGAGATTTCCGGAGGAGGAATGTTTTGCTTTGTCTCTCTCCTCAGTGTGGCAGGGGGTTCTGAGTAATTTGAAGCTTATGGGAGACAGGTACAAACAGATGTCTGTCTGAAAACGCTTGCCAGGTTTGGACCTGAGTGTGAATTACTTTGTGTGGTTGTCTACCAGGAATATCAGGTTGAAGATTCCTTCCTGGAAGTTGGATCCTAGATTTGTTGGTTCCTATAAAATAACTGCCATCATCAATCCAGCAGGGTTAAATCTTGAGCTACCTCAGGCTCTTAAGATCCACCATGTTTTCTATAGGTCTTTGCTCAAGAAATATGTGGAACCTCTTGAGCCCCCACCTCTACCGCCTCCCCAATAGTGATTGATGGAAACATAGAGTTTCAGATTTCGAGGATTGTAAATTCTCGCCTCAAACGTAGTTCCCTACAATACTTGGTGCACTGGAAGGTTTATGGCACCAAAGAAAAGGATGTGGGTTTCAGCATCAGAGGTGAGTGCCCCCAGGCAGGTTCATTCATTCAATCATTTCAAATCTCTAGTCCCAAGAAGCAGTTCTGAGTGTCTGGAGGCCAGTCGTAAAATGGGGATACTGTCACGGGTGTGTCAAAGGCTGCTGACAGTCACACTCCATCTGGCTGCAGAAGGTCTGTGCGGTTGGCTTTGCAGAAAGCTTCCTAATCCTACTGACTCTTGGACCCAGTGGCAACCTCCCCCTGGTTGTAATTGATACACCTGGACTGGGTGTTTATATAGACTACCTGCCTGCTTCTGGGAATCGCCAGTGATATTTACATTTTCCCCTGTTGAGGCTTGAAGTTATAGCAGTCGGCTATCTTCCTCTTTGGTGTTTGGAGGACGTCTGTGTTACCTCTCTGAGTCTACTCAAGATAAGTGTTTCCCTTGTTTGTCTATCCCAGCTGTAGTGGGGATCTGCCAGTGCACACCCCATACTTCCATAAATAGGCCTTATAGCCAAAGTCAGAAAGGGATTAGGTTCTTACTTGGCAATAGGTGCAGAAACTTTATAGGGATGTTTAGGGTAGACAGGGTGATGTTAGATCTGCCTAGGGGTCTCCTCTCCCCCTTTCTCTAATGTGGGGCTCCCTCCCCCTCATCCCTTTGTGTTGCACGTAGTCTTCCCACACTATGGATGGCAAGAAGTTTACTACCTGTGGCACTGTAGCTAATCACCCTGGATGTGGACGGTAAAGAAAAATTAATGAAAAGTTGCAATACAGGATAGTCTAGGTGATGAATAAGCAGCCGCAATCAATCTTCAAAGAAATATAAGCTGTCATGCAGGCTCATGGTGCATCAGTGTCAGAGCGAACTATCCATTGACAATTGAAAGAAATGAAATGCTAGCTATGGCAGGCGACCAAAATGGACCCCCCTGCTGACACAGAAATATAAAAACCTTCTGGGAAAGCGTGTTGTGGACAGATGAGGCCAAAATAGAGGCTTTTGTAAAGTGCATCATTCTACTGCTTACCATAAATGGAATGAGGCCTATAAAGAAAAGAATACAGCACCTACAGTCAAATATGGTGGATGTTCAAAGATGTTTTGGGGTTGATTTGCTGCCCCTAGCAATGGGTTCCTTGACTGAGTGCAAGGCATCATGAAATCTGAAGATTAACAAAGGATTTTGGGTTGCAATGTAGTGCTCAGTGTCAGAAAGCTGGGTTTGCGTCCTAGGTTATGGGTCTTCCAGCAGGACAATGAATCCAAATATACTTTAAGAAGCACCCATAAATTGATAGAAACAATGCACTGGAGAGATCTAAATATATGTATCTACCATATATATTCGAGTATAAGCCGATATTTTCAGCCCACTTTTTTGGGTTGAAAGTCCCCCTCTCGGCTTATACTCGAGTCATACCCAGGGGTCGGCAGGGGAGGGGGGGCGGGGGCTGTTTATTTATTCTCACCTACTCCTGGCGCAGTTCCTGCAGGTCCCTGGCTTCCCCGCCACCGGCAGCTTCTTCCTGTACTTAACGGTCACATGGTACCGCTCATTACAGTAATGAATATGCGGCTCCACCTCCCAAAGAGGTGGAGCCGCATATTCATTACTGTAATGAGCGGTAACGGTGACCGCTCAGTACAGGATGAAGCTGTGGCGTCGGGGAAGCAGGGACTGCATCGTGCCAGGAGCAGGTGAGTATAATGGGCAGGGGAGCGCTGCGCGATATTCACCTGCTCCCCATTCCGGTCGCCTGTTATGACCTAGTGGTCAGGACAATAATGGACGTGGTGGTTAAGAGCACACGGAATGACCTGATAGTTACTGATAATAAAGGACGAGCTCTGGGACGTGGGAACTCTGCTGACCGCAATCCCTAATCCTATCAAACACACTAGAAGTAGCCGTAGATTGCTCCTAACGCTCCCTATGCAACTCGGCACAGCCTAAGGAACTAGCTAGCCCTGAAGATAGAAAAATAAAGCCTACCTTGCCTCAGAGAAATTCCCCAAAGGAAAAGGCAGCCCCCCACATATAATGACTGTGAGTAAAGATGAAAATACAAACACAGAGATGAAATAGATTTAGCAAAGTGAGGCCCGACTTACTGAACAGACCGAGGATAGGAAAGGTTGCTTTGCGGTCAGCACAAAAACCTACAAAAAGACCACGCAGAGGGCGCAAAAAGACCCTCCGCACCGACTCACGGTGCAGAGGCGCTCCCTCTGCCTCCCAGAGCTTCCAGCAAGCAAGACAACAATAAAAATAGCAAGCTGGGCAGAAAAATAGCAAACCAAAGAAATACAAGCAGGAACTTAGCTTCTGCTGGGAAGACAGGTCACAAGAACGATCCAGGAGTGAACTAGACCAATACTGGAACATTGACAGGTGGCATGGAGCAAAGATCTAAGTGGAGTTAAATAGAGCAGCCAGCCAACAAATTAACCTCGTCACCTGTGGAAGGAAACTCAGAAACACCCACCAGAGGAAGTCCATGGACAGAACCAGCCGAAGTACCATTCATGACCACAGGAGGGAGCCCGACAACAGAATTCACAACAGTACCCCCCCCCCTTGAGGAGGGGTCGCCGAACCCTCACCAGAGCCCCCAGGCCGACCAGGATGAGCCAAATGAAAGGCACGAACGAGATCGGCAGCATGAACATCAGAGGCAAAAACCCAGGAATTATCTTCCTGACCATAACCCTTCCACTTGACCAGGTACTGGAGTTTCCGTCTCGAAACACGAGAATCCAAAATCTTCTCCACCACATACTCCAACTCCCCCTCAACCAACACCGGGGCAGGAGGATCAACGGATGGAACCACAGGCGCCACGTATCTCCGCAATAACGACCTATGGAACACATTATGGATGGCAAAAGAAGCAGGAAGGGCCAAACGAAATGACACAGGATTGATAACCTCAGAAATCTTATACGGACCAATGAAACGAGGCTTAAACTTAGGAGAGGAAGCCTTCATAGGAACATAACGAGATGACAACCAAACCAAATCCCCAACACGAAGTCGGGGACCCACACAGCGCCGGCGGTTAGCGAAACGTTGAGCCTTCTCCTGGGACAATGTCAAATTGTCCACTACATGAGTCCAAATCTGCTGCAACCTATCCACCACAGTATCTACACCAGGACAGTCCGAAGACTCAACCTGCCCTGAAGAGAAACGAGGATGGAAACCAGAATTGCAGAAAAACGGCGAAACCAAAGTAGCCGAGCTGGCCCGATTATTAAGGGCGAACTCAGCCAACGGCAAAAAGGACACCCAATCATCCTGATCAGCAGAAACAAAGCATCTCAGATATGTTTCCAAAGTTTGATTAGTTCGTTCGGTTTGGCCATTTGTCTGAGGATGGAAAGCCGAGGAAAAAGACAAATCAATGCCCATCTTTGCACAAAAGGATCGCCAAAACCTCGAAACAAACTGGGAACCTCTGTCAGAAACGATGTTCTCCGGGATACCATGTAAACGAACCACATGCTGGAAAAATAATGGCACCAAATCAGAGGAGGAAGGCAATTTAGACAAAGGTACCAAATGGACCATCTTAGAAAAGCGATCACAAACCACCCAAATGACCGACATTTTTTGAGAGACGGAGAGATCCGAAATAAAATCCATAGAAATATGCATCCAGGGCCTCTTCGGGACCGGCAAGGGCAAAAGCAACCCACTGGCACGAGAACAGCAGGGCTTAGCCCGAGCACAAGTCCCACAGGACTGCACAAAAGAACGCACATCCCGTGACAAAGATGGCCACCAAAAGGATCTAGCCACCAAATCTCTGGTACCAAAGATTCCAGGATGCCCAGCCAACACTGAACAATGAATCTCAGAGATAACTCTACTAGTCCATCTATCAGGGACAAACAGTTTCTCCGCTGGGCAACGGTCAGGTCTATCAGCCTGAAATTTTTGTAGCACCCGCCGCAAATCAGGGGAGATGGCAGACAAAATTACCCCCTCTTTGAGAATACCCGCCGGCTCAGGAACACCCGGAGAGTCAGGCACAAAACTCCTTGACAGGACATCAGCCTTCACATTCTTAGAGCCCGGAAGGTACGAAATCACAAAATCAAAACGGGAGAAAAATAACGACCATCGAGCCTGTCTCGGATTCAACCATTTGGCAGACTCAAGATAAGTCAAAATCTTGTGATCTGTCAAGACCACCACGCGATGCTTGGCTCCTTCGAGCCAATGACGCCACTCCTCGAATGCCCACTTCATGGCCAACAACTCACGATTACCAACATCATAATTACGCTCAGCAGGCGAAAACTTTCTAGAAAAGAAAGCACATGGCTTCATCACCGAGCCATCAGAACTTCTTTGCGACAAAACAGCCCCTGCTCCAATCTCAGAAGCATCAACCTCAACCTGAAACGGGAGTGAAACATCTGGCTGGCACAACACAGGGGCAGAAGAAAAACGACGCTTCAACTCCTGAAAAGCCTCTACAGCTGCAGAAGACCAATTGACCACATCAGCACCCTTCTTGGTCAAATCAGTCAACGGTTTAGCAACAGTAGAAAAATTAGCGATGAAGCGCCGATAAAAATTAGCAAAGCCCAGGAACTTCTGCAGGCTCTTCACAGATGTCGGCTGAGTCCAATCGTAAATGGCCTGGACTTTAACAGGGTCCATCTCAATAGTAGAAGGGGAAAAAAAGAACCCCAAAAATGAAACCTTCTGAACTCCAAAGAGACACTTTGACCCCTTTACAAACAAGGAATTCGCACGAAGGACCTGGAACACCATTCTGACCTGCTTCACATGAGACTCCCAATCATCCGAAAAGACCAAAATATCATCCAAATACACAATCAGGAATTTATCCAGGTACTCTCGGAAGATGTCATGCATAAAGGACTGAAATACTGATGGAGCATTGGAAAGCCCGAATGGCATAACCAGGTACTCAAAATGGCCCTCGGGCGTATTAAATGATGTTTTCCATTCATCGCCTTGTTTAATACGCACAAGATTATACGCCCCTCGAAGATCTATCTTGGTGAACCAACTAGCCCCTTTAATACGAGCAAACAAATCAGACAGCAACGGCAAAGGATACTGAAATTTGACTGTAATTTTATTAAGAAGGTGGTAATCAATACAAGGTCTCAAAGAACCATCCTTCTTGGCCACAAAAAAGAACCCTGCTCCTAACGGTGATGACGACGGGCGAATATGGCCTTTCTCCAAGGATTCCTTTATATAACTCCGCATAGCGGCGTGTTCTGGCACAGATAAATTGAACAATCGGCCCTTAGGAAACTTACTACCAGGAATCAAATTAATTGCACAATCGCAATCCCTATGAGGAGGTAGGGCACTGGCTTTGGGCTCATCAAATACATCCCGATAATCCGACAAAAACTCTGGAACTTCAGATGGAGTGGAAGACGAAATAGACAAAAATGGAACATCACCATGCACCCCCTGGCAACCCCCAGCTGGACACAGACATAGATTTCCAGTCCAATACTGGATTATGAACCTGTAGCCATGGCAACCCCAAAACGACCACATCATGCAGATTATGCAACACCAGAAAGCGGATATCATCCTGATGTGCAGGAGCCATGCACATGGTCAATTGGGTCCAGTACTGAGGCTTATTCTTGGCCAAAGGCGTAGCATCAATTCCTCTCAATGGAATAGGATACTGCAAAGGCTCCAAGAAAAAACCACAATGCCTAGCATACTCCAAGTCCATCAAATTCAGGGCAGCGCCTGAATCCACAAATGCCATAACAGAATAGGATGACAAAGAGCAAATCAGAGTAACGGACAATAGAAATTTAGACTGTACCGTACCAATGGTGGCAGACCTAGGGAACCGCTTAGTGCGCTTAGGACAATCGGAGATAGCATGAGTGGAATCACCACAGTAAAAACATAGCCCATTCCGACGTCTGTGTTCTTGCCGTTCAGCTCTGGTCAAAGTCCTATCACATTGCATAGGCTCAGGCCCATGCTCAGATAGTACCGCCAAATGGTGCACAGCTTTACGCTCACGCAAGCGTCGATCGATCTGAATGGCCAAAGACATAGACTCATTCAGACCAGCAGGCATGGGAAATCCCACCATGACATCCTTAAGGGCTTCAGAGAGACCCTTTCTGAAGATTGCTGCCAGGGCACATTCATTCCACTGAGTGAGCACAGACCACTTTCTAAACTTCTGACAATATATCTCCGCTTCATCCTGACCCTGACACAGAGCCAGCAAGATTTTCTCTGCCTGATCCACTGAATTAGGTTCGTCATAAAGCAATCCAAGCGCCAGGAAAAACGCATCAACATCACGCAATGCTGGATCTCCTGGCGCAAGGGAAAATGCCCAGTCTTGAGGGTCACCACGTAACAAAGAAATAATGATCTTTACTTGTTGAACAGGGTCACCTGAGGAGCGAGGTTTCAAGGCAAGAAACAATTTACAATTATTTTTGAAATTCAAGAACTTAGATCTATCACCAAAAAACAAATCAGTTATTGGAATCCTAGGCTCTGACATCGGATTCTGAACCACAAAATCTTGAATGTTTTGCACCCTTGTAGTGAGATTATCCATCCAAGAGGACAGACCTTGAATGTCCATGTTTACACCTGTGTCCTGAACCACCCAGAGGTAAAGGGGAAAAGAGAGACAAAACACACTGCAAAGAAAAAAAATGGTCTCAGAACTTCTCTTATCCCTCTATTGAGATGCATTAGTACTTTGGGCCACCTGTACTGTTATGACCTGGTGGTCAGGACAATAATGGACCTGGTGGTTAAGAGCACACGGAATGACCTGATAGTTACTGATAATAAAGGACGAGCTCTGGGACGTGGGAACTCTGCTGACCGCAATCCCTAATCCTATCAAACACACTAGAAGTAGCCGTGGATTGCTCCTAACGCTCCCTATGCAACTCGGCACAGCTTAAGGAACTAGCTAGCCCTGAAGATAGAAAAATAAAGCCTACCTTGCCTCAGAGAAATTCCCCAAAGGAAAAGGCAGCCCCCCACATATAATGACTGTGAGTAAAGATGAAAATACAAACACAGAGATGAAATAGATTTAGCAAAGTAAGGCCCGACTTACTGAACAGACCGAGGATAGGAAAGGTTGCTTTGCGGTCAGCACAAAAACCTACAAAAAGACCACGCAGAGGGCGCAAAAAGACCCTCCGCACCGACTCACGGTGCGGAGGCACTCCCTCTGCGTCCCAGAGCTTCCAGCAAGCAAGACAACAATAAAAATAGCAAGCTGGGCAGAAAAATAGCAAACCAAAGAAATACAAGCAGGAACTTAGCTTCTGCTGGGAAGACAGGTCACAAGAACGATCCAGGAGTGAACTAGACCAATACTGGAACATTGACAGGTGGCCAGGAGCAAAGATCTAAGTGGAGTTAAATAGAGCAGCCAGCCAACGAATTAACCTCGTCACCTGTGGAAGGAAACTCAGAAACACCCACCAGAGGAAGTCCATGTACAGAACCAGCCGAAGTACCATTCATGACCACAGGAGGGAGCCCGACAACAGAATGCACAACAGGCGCCGCTCCGTCTTCTGCAGTGACGCTCAGGTCAGAGGGTGCGGTAACATGGTTAGTGCGTGCCCTCTGCCTGAACTTCAGTGCAGAAGACGCTGAAGATGGAGTGGTGGCCGGAACAAGGAGCAGGTGAATATTGAAAGTGCCGGAGGCCTGAGCGACGAGAGGTATGTGATTTATTTTTTTTTATCGCAGCAACAGCAAATGGGGCAATTGTCTGTATGGAGCATCTATGGGGCCATAATGTTTGTGCAGCACTATATGGGGCCATAACGTTTGTGCAGCACTATATGCAGCCATAACGTTTGTGCAGCACTATATGGGGCCATAACGTTCGTGCAGCACTATATAGGGCCATAACGTTTGTGCAGCACTATATGGGGCAAGTGTTTGTATGGAGCATCTATGGGGCCATAACGTTTGTACAGCACTATATGGGGCAAGTGTCTGCATGGGGCCATAATTAACATTTGTGGAGCATTACGGTATATGGGGCAAGTGTCTGTATGGAGCATCTTATAGGGCCATAATCAAGGTTTGTGCAGCACTATATGGGGCAAATATCTTTATGGAGCTTCTTATGGGGCCATAATCAGCATTTGTGCAGCATTATATTGGCCAAATGTGTCTATGGAGCATCTTATGGGGCCATTATTAACCTTTATGCAGGATTATATGGGGCATATTTTAATATGGAGCATCTTATGGGGCCCATCATAAACTTTATGGAGCATTATATGGGGCTCCTGATTCAATATGGATATTCAAAAACACTTAACCTACTGATGTCTCAATTAATTTTACTTTTATTGGTATCTATTTTCACTTTTGACATTTACCGGTAGTTGCTGCATTTTCCACCCTAGGCTTATACTCGAGTCATTAAGTTTTCCCAGTTTTTAGGGGGAGGGGCGGCTTATACTCGGGTCGGCTTATACTCGAGTACATACGATAAATCAAATCTTAAAGTTGCTGTTGGGAGAAGGCCCCCCTCAAATATGAGAGACCTGGAGCAGTTTGCAGCTTGTTGATGGTTACAGGAAGCAACTGATTGCAGTTATTTATTCCAATGGGTGTGCAACTAAATAATAAGTTGAGGGTGACAACATTTTTCACAGGTCTGTTTTGTTTTTTTGTGAAATTATGTCCACTTTGTCTTTTTTGTGTTGTATCAATACACACAAAGGAAATTAATATGAATATATCAAAGCATGTGTAATTACAATACTTTTCTGGGTGAAATATTTCATTTTAGGAAATAGATTATCTTACAGCATTAAATACATAGGCATTTAGGTTGAAAAGTTATTTGGGTTTTAGACCACCCCTTTAAGCAAAGTTGTATGTGAAGTAATTCCTGGACATACTATAAAACCT
The DNA here is from genome assembly GCF_032444005.1 of Ranitomeya imitator. Classification (NCBI taxonomy): domain Eukaryota; kingdom Metazoa; phylum Chordata; class Amphibia; order Anura; family Dendrobatidae; genus Ranitomeya; species Ranitomeya imitator. Next base: position 112,083,391 of record NC_091283.1, on the reverse strand, counting down.
GTGAGTTAAAGTCTGTATGCTAAAAATTGGCAGCAGTGAGAAGCAATGTCCGCAATTCTCATTCTTTCTACTGACTTAGGCACCGCACTACCTATGAACATAGTACAAGCAGGAGGAGTATTATTATACCTGTCAATCAGAATATTTTAAAAATGTTGATACCCTTTAAAAATTTTAATAATTATTTTTTAGGTATCATATGTTTCCTCACAACTGTCTCCCTCCTTGTCTGCTACGCTCAAATTTTGTTTTGAAATTTTTGTTCTATTATCTTTCATTATGTTTTAAGTTTTCTATATTTTGAAATAAAATAATCCATTCCCATTCTATCACCTCTGTATAATTTTACTACACAGGTGTACATATTTATCGAGGCTTATTTACTTTAAGTATTTTATTATAATCTGTGTTATTTCATAATTTCTTTGTAGGTATGATTTTTACTACTGATTTACATACAGTGGGGAAAAGGTATTTAGTCAGCCACCAATTGTGCAAGTTCTCCGACTTAAAAATATGAGAGAGGCCTGTAATTGACATCAAAGGTAGACCACAACTATGAGAGTCAAAATGAGAAAACAAATCCAGAAAATCACCTTGTCTGATTTGGCAAGATTTATTTTGCAAATTATGGTGGAAAATAAGTATTTGATCCCTAAAAACATGCAAGATTTTTGGTTCTAGTGGACCTATAACTTCTTCTTTAAGAGGCTCCTCTGTCCTCCACTCATTACCTGTAGTAATTGCACCTGTTTGAACTTGTTATCAGTATAAAAGACACCTGTCCACAAGCTCAAACAGTCACATTCCAAACTCCACTATGGTGAAGACCAAAGAGCTGTCGAAGGACACCAGAAACAAAATTGTAGCCCTGCACCAGGTTGGTAAGACTGAATCTGCAATAGGTAAGCAGCTTGGTGTGATCTCAGCTGTGAGAGCAATAATATGAAAATGGAAGACATACAAAACCACTGATAATCTCCCTTGATCTGGGGCTCCACGCAAGATCTCACCCCGTGGGGTTAAAATGATCACAAGAACCGTGAGAAATAATCCCAGAACCACACGGGGGGATCTATTGAATGACCTGCATAGAGCTGGGGCCGCCATAACAAAGGCTACCATCAGTAACACACTACGCTGCCAGGGACTAAGATCCTGCCGTGCCAGACATGTCCCCCTGCATAAGCCAGTACATGTCCGGGCTCATCTCAAGTTTGCTAGAGAGCATTTGGAATATCCAGAAGAGTATTGGGAGAATATCATATGGTCTGATGAAACCAAAATAGAACTGTTTGGTAGAAACAAAACTCGTTGTGTTTGGAGGAGACAGAATGATGAGTTGCATCCAAAGAACACCATACCTACTATGAAGCATGGGGGTTGAACATCATGCTTTGGGGCTGTTTCTCTGCAAAGGGACCAGGACAACTGATCAGTGTACATGAAAGAATGAATGAATGGGGCCATGTATCTTGAGATTTTGAGTGCAAACCTCCTTCCATCAGCAAGGGCATTGAAGATGAAACGTGGATGGGTCTTTCAGCAAGATAATGATCCCAAGCACACCGCCATGGCAATGAAGGAGTGACTTCATAAGATGCATATGAAGGTCCTGGAGTGCTTCAAGAGCCTCCACACACAGACGTATCCAGGGCATGGGCTACAAGTGTCGCATTCCTTGTGTCAAGCTACTCATGACCAATAGGCAATGCCAGAAGCATCTTACCTGGGACAAGGAGAAAAAGAACTGGACTGTTGCTCAGTGGTCCAAAGTGTTGTTTTCAGATGAAAGCAAATTTTTAATGTCATTTGGAAATCAAGGTCCCAGAGTCTGGAGGAAGAGTGGAGAGGCTACAATCCAAGCTGCGTGAGGTCTACTGTGAAACTTCCACAATCAGTGATGGTTTGGGGAGCCATGTCATCTGTTGGTGTAGGTCCACTGTGTTTTATCAAGACCAAAGTCAGCGCAGCCGTCTACCGGGAAATTTTAGAGCACTTCATGCTTCCATCTGCAGACAAGTTTTTTGGAGATGGAAATTTAATTCTCCATCAGGACTTGGCACCTGTCCACACTGCCAAAAGAAACAATACCTGGTTTAAAACAACAGTATCACTGTGCTTGATTGGCCAGCAAACTTGCCTGACCTTAACCCCATAGAGAATCTATGGGGTATTGTCAAGAGGAACATGAGAGACACCAGACCCAACAATGCAGACGAGCTGAAGGCTGCTATCAAAGCAACCTGGGCTTCCATAACACCTCAGCAGTGCCACATGCTGATCGCCTCCATGCCACGCCACAGTAATTGATGCAAAAGGAGCCCCTACTAAGTATTGAGTGCATTTACTGAATATGCAGTACATTTCTGTAGGCCAACATTTCAAATTTTAAATAATTTTTCAAGCTGGTGGTGTAAAATATTTTAACTTACTGAGATAATGACTTTTGGGTTTTCATTGGCTGTAAGTTATAATCATCAACATTAACAGAAATAACCACTTGAAATAGATCACTCTGTTTGCAATGACTCTATGTATGTGATTCATTTTTTGTATTGAAGAACTGAAATAAATTATCTTTTTGATGATATTCTAATTTTGTGAGAAGCACTTTATACTAAGAACATAATGATTCATTAAGCTCAGCAATATTGACAATTTATATATTATAATATCTTAATGAATTATTTTCTTTATCGGTACTATGACTTTTGATTGCTTTTTATCTTACTGTTTAATGTATACATCAAATCGTTTCAGACGTGGCGATGCTATATTTCTGTACTTTCTAATTAATTTTGATTTATTACATAATAGACATGTTTTATGGGGCAAAATATTTTTTTTCCTATTTAATTAAATGATTTACTTTTAACTTTTTTAATCTCTTGTGAGTACTTGAACACTTAGTCCCCTGATTGCTTATATTGTAAACTAAGATGATAGGTGTAGTAGAATAATAATGCATTGGCAGTCGTACCCCACTATCACATCTCGGGGAGAACAAATGAAGCTATTGACCTCAGCAGCTGAGCAGATAAATGGCAGAGATGGCCAAGTCTCAGAATTTGCAGTTGCGTGTCAGCTGTATTTTATAGCTGACACCCGTTGCAGATGTCATGGGCTTGAAGACAATGTGTCACCAGGTTTTTGCTACCACATTTGAGAACAGCATGAGGTTGGTGTGGAGACCCTGATTCAAGTGATGTATCACTTACTGGACTGATTGTTTCAGTTTTTGCTAAAATCACTGTTTTCTCTGCCGCAGAACTAGAAGCAGTGAGAATGCTGAGCTTTGCATATCCCCGCCCATACCCCAGTTTTCTGCATACACTGTGCATAGGCAGAAAGCACTCAATCAGTCGTGGAGGCATAGCTTGATTACCAGGCACCAAGTTAAGTAGTCCTCTAGTGGTGATAACCCTTTGCCGATAAAACAATGATTTTATATCAAGTATAACATGCAGCCCAGTAAGTAACACATCCCTGTAATCAGGAACTCTGTCTCTACATTATGCTGGTCTGTAGCAAAAACTTGGTGACAAATTATCTTTAACTGCTGAGACAAAAAATGTGATTTGACACCTACACTACAGTATCACTAGACCTTCTTTATTGACTTGGGAGCTGAATGATCATCAACATGCGGTGCTAAAACTTCTACAAATTGATTGGATGTGAACAAGTTTCCTGTTTCCTTATTAAATAGGTACAGATGCTGCCAAACAAAAAAAAAGTATATTTATATGGAAATGTTATACTTAATTTTCACAGTATACAGGAAAGGCATATGCTACTAAATATGACTCCACTAAATTATCAATGATGTAAAGAGTTTTAGCATATGAGCGGTACTTCTCTAATTTTACACAGCATTAAATCCTTTCATCCTTTTGGTAATATTTGTTGCAACTATGAAGCATGTATTTCAAAGAGCTGACACCGATTGATCCATGCCATATTGCCACAGAGCGTAGTCCTGCATGATTTAAAGATGTGTTGATGCTTCAAATTATCATCTTTTTATCCATGGTTCAGATGAAACATTACAACAGATGACAGATGGCCTGCATTACGTGCTTGAACATTTGAATAAAAGACTAATTAAAATACAGATAGCATCGGGCCTCTTATTTCGGATATTTCCAACAAAAATTTGCTTTGTGCATCCTCTCTTTATTTACCGAGACGTTGGCTACTTGGCAGAAATAACCATAATATTGTAGTGACTAATTAGATTAATAAAACAAGGATAGGAAATCTGGGAGATATTACCTATAAACCAGCCTTATTAATGTATAAGGGGAGGATAACAGATTCATAACTATGTTGGGTTGTCATTTGGCCCAAATGATGTTTTTTTTTAATCCTGCTATTCCCTTATTTTCATGCCTAAGTATATGTGAACACAATATGTTTTTCAAGCAGATACCATCCGTTATGAACTTGAAAAATCTCGGTAAAAGCATCCCATAAACTGAGCGTAGTGCAGAGCAATGTGAAAACGACATTGCGGTGCCCAGGTTCCGTGTTATGTTACTTCTTATAAACGCTTGAGGGATTGAAAACCTTGAACCGGTTAAAAGAAGTGACAAGTTATTTCATCTGGCCCCGCTCTCTATACTTAAAAAAGCGCCCACCTGTGTATTTTTTATTGATTGTAAGTGTATGTGCATGTAATGTAAGATAGGAATTAATAAACTCACCTATAGCTGCTCTCTTCGGTGTCCAACGGTGTTCTGCTTTACTTCTCAGTGATGTTACCGCAATTCCTACCAGCAGGATCACTCTTTGCCAATGTTTCTCAACTCCAGTCCTCAAGACCCACCAGCAAATCAAGTTTTCATGATATCCTTATTATTACTTAGGTGATAATTTTATCACCTGCTCAAGCATTAATTCCATCACCTGTGCAATACTAATGAAATCCTGAAAACATGGCCTGTTGGTGGCTCTTGAGGACTGGAGCGGAGAAACACTGCCCTGTGCTCTCTCTTTACATGAGGCTCAAGTCTGTTTTACAATGCAAGTCTATGGAACCTTATTCTGAGCTTCTTTCTGATGATCCATAGACTTACATTGTAAACACTACTTTTGGTGACACAGAGCAGAGTGTGATCAGAAAAGTGGTGACATCTCGGAGAAGGAGAGCAGAAAGGCGCTGGACGCTGAAGAGGGCAGCTATAGGTGAGCATATTAATACATTCACACTATATTACATGCACAAACACACACATTTAATTAAAAAAAAATAGATGGAAGAGCTTATTTTATAGCACAGAATATAAGCAGAGCCTCCACAAAAATAATAGCTAAGCTGCCGACATAGCCGCCTCAGGTCTAATATTTTCTTACGTCATATGCAATACTCTGGGAAAATGTGTTATCGGTAGTACATTGGGAAAGGCCTGATAACTAAGAATTCTCATAACATTTCTGACTAGGGGCAGCTAGTGAAACCTTCTATTGGGAACTACATTTGTCAATAAATCGTATAAGATAATTTCTCATGGGAATTAACAGAACTGATTATGCTCACAATTTATGTGCATTCTATTCTCCGAGCGTTCATGATTAAGAGGGTCTAGTTCCACTATTTGGCCTTGATGCTGATCCTGTAATCTGACTTTGGGTCAGAACAAAACAGCTATAACAGTTTTGGCGCACAATGTGAGGCCATTGGTTACTTGCGCCTTTGTGGGGAATATGAACCTTAGTAAGCACAATTTACCCCTAGTTAGCCATACTCTATTTGAGTTCAGCTTAGCATCTATTCTCTCCCAGTGTTCTTTCTGTTTGGGCAGGCTGTTACTGGAGGGATTTCAGAACATTTAGGTTCACCATGACTGTGGCTTGCTGATTCCCTGCCACCATCCTTTGCTCCCTAAGCTGCCTTGCTGTTGTTTTAGCAGCCTCATCAAAAATTTGGATTTTTGTACATCCCCTTTGCATGGATTCAACAAATCACTAGCCAGTTATCCACCATTTTGCTGAGCCATAAATGGTCCAGCAAAAGTTGAAAAAAAAAACCTTTCATTCGCCTCACTGCTCACCTATATGGTCTTTCCATTTCTTGTTACTTGCCATTTGGTTGTAAGAGCCACCTCTTCTTTCCCCCAGTGTGAAGCGGCTCTCCCAGCCAGCTTACAATATACATGATCACAGCTGGAAATCCCCAGCTAAAGTGAATAGATGAAAGATGTTGTCCACTGTCCTATCCTCATTGACTTTTCTTTCTGACATCATAGCTCAGGTATGTCTAGGACATAACTTCTGGATGCAACCAGGCCTCAGAGGTCACTGCTCATCGTACGTCTGCAACATCACAAAGTGTAAAGCACAGTGACCTGTGAGGCATGGTCATGGATTAAAGTTCCAGTCTAGAGTAAAAGGGCTGGTAGATATGGCTTGAAATCAGGGAAAGATGCGGCTCTGAGGACCGGACGCAGTATGTTATGAACTGGTGATTTAGAACCACAATGGACCTGGTGATTAAGAGCACTGAAAATGACCTGATAGTTACTAATAACATAGGACGAGCTCTGAGACGTGGGAACTCTGCTGACCGCAATCCCTAATCCTATCACACCACACTAGAGGTAGCCGTGGAGCGCTCCTGACCAGACCTAGGCGCCTCGGGCACAGCCTGAGAAACTAGCTAGCCCTGAAGATAGAAAAATAAGCCTACCTTGCCTCAGAGAAATTCCCCAAAGGAAAAGGCAGCCCCCACATATAATGACTGTGAGTAAAGATGAAAACACAAACACAGAGATGAAATAGATTTTAGCAAAGTGAGGCCCGACTTACTGAATAGACCGAGGATAGGAAAGATAGCTTTGCGGTCAGCACAAAAACCTACAAACAACCATGCAGAGGGCGCAAAAAGACCCTCTGTACCGACTAATGGCACGGAGGTGCTCCCTCTGCGTCCCAGAGCTTCCAGCAAGCAAGACAAACCAATATAGCAAGCTGGACAGAAAAAATAGCAAACAAAAGTAACACAAGCAGAACTTAGCTTATGCAGGGTAGACAGGTCACAAGAACGATCCAGGAGAGAGCAAGACCAATACTGGAACATTGACTGGAGGCCAGGAACAAAGAACTAGGTGGAGTTAAATAGAGCAGCACCTAACGACTTAACCTCGTCACCTGAGGAAGGAAACTCAGAAGCCACAGCCCCACTCACATCCACCAGAGGAAGCTCATGGACAGAACCAGCCGAAGTACCATTCATGACCACAGGAGGGAGCTTGACCACAGAATTCACAACAGTACCCCCCCTTGAGGAGGGGTCACCGAACCCTCGCCAGAGCCCCCAGGCCGACCAGGATGGGCCAAATGTAAGGCACGAACCAGATCGGCAGCATGAACATCAGAGGCAAAGACCCAGGAATTATCTTCCTGACCATAACCCTTCCACTTAACCAGGTACTGGAGTTTCCGTCTCGAAATACTAGAATCCAAAATCTTCTCCACTATATACTCCAACTCCCCCTCAACCAAAACCGGGGCAGGAGGATCAACGGATGGAACCACAGGTGCCACGTATCTCCGCAACAATGACCTATGGAACACATTATGGATGGAAAAAGACGCTGGAAGGGTCAAACGAAAAGACACAGGATTAAGAACCTCAGAAATCCTATACGCACCAATGAAACGAGGCTTAAACTTAGGAGAGGAAACTTTCATAGGAATATAACGAGACGACAACCAAACCAAATCCCCAACACGAAGTCGGGGACCCACACAGCGCCTGCGGTTAGCGAAACGTTGAGCCTTCTCCTGGGACAATGTCAAATTGTCCACCACATGAGTCCAAATCTGCTGCAACCTATCCACCACAGTATCCACACCAGGACAGTCCGAAGACTCAACCTGCCCTGAAGAGAAACGAGGATGGAAACCAGAATTGCAGAAAAATGGCGAAACCAAAGTAGCCGAGCTGGCCCGATTATTAAGGGCGAACTCAGCCAAAGGCAAAAAGGACACCCAATCATCCTGATCAGCAGAAACAAAACATCTCAAATATGTTTCCAAGGTCTGATTGGTTCGTTCAGTTTGGCCATTTGTCTGAGGATGGAAAGCCGAGGAAAAAGACAAATCAATGCCCATCCTAGCACAAAAGGCTCGCCAAAACCTCGAAACAAACTGGGAACCTCTGTCAGAAATGATGTTCTCCGGAATGCCATGTAAACGAACCACATGCTGGAAAAACAATGGCACCAAATCAGAGGAGGAAGGCAATTTAGACAAGGGCACCAAATGGACCATCTTAGAGAAGCGATCACAAACCACCCAAAAGACCGACATCTTTTGAAAGACGGGGAGATCCGAAATAAAATCCATAGAGATATGTGTCCAGGGCCTCTTTGGGACCGGCAAGGGCAAAAGCAACCCACTGGCACGAGAACAGCAGGGCTTAGCCCGAGCACAAATCCCACAGGACTGCACAAACGAACGCACATCCCGCGACAGAGACGGCCACCAAAAGGATCTAGCCACCAAATCTCTGGTACCAAAGATTCCAGGATGACCAGCCAACACCGAACAATGAACCTCAGAGATAACTGTACTCATCCATTTATCAGGGACAAACAGTTTCTCCGCTGGGCAACGGTCAGGTCTATTAGCCTGAAATTTCTTCAGCACCCGCCGCAAATCAGGGGAGATGGCAGAAAAAATCACCCCCTCTTTGAGAATACCCGCCGGCTCAGGCAAACCCGGAGAGTCGGGCACAAAACTCCTAGACAGGGCATCCGCCTTCACATTCTTAGAGCCCGGAAGGTACGAAATCACAAAGTCAAAACGGGAGAAAAACAGCGACCAACGAGCCTGTCTAGGATTCAACCGTTTGGCAGACCCAAGATAAGTCAAGTTCTTGTGATCAGTCAAGACCACCACGCGATGCTTAGCTCCTTCAAGTCAATGACGCCACTCCTCGAATGCCCACTTCATGGCCAGCAACTCTCGATTGCCAACATCATAATTACGTTCAGCAGGCGAAAACTTCCTGGAAAAGAAGGCACATGGTTTCATCACCAAGCCATCAGAACTTCTTTGCGACAAAACAGCCCCTGCTCCAATCTCAGAAGCATCAACCTCGACCTGGAACGGGAACGAAACATCTGGCTGGCACAACACAGGGGCAGAAGAAAAACGACGCTTCAACTCCTGAAAAGCTTCCACAGCAGCAGAAGACCAATTGACCACATCAGCACCCTTCTTGGTTAAATCAGTCAACAGTTTAGCAATACTAGAAAAATTATTGATGAAGCGACGATAAAAATTAGCAAAACCCAGGAACTTTTGCAAACTCTTCAGAGATGTCGGCTGAGTCCAATCATAAATGGCCTGAACTTTAACAGGGTCCATCTCGATAGTAGAAGGGGAAAAAATGAAACCCAAAAATGAAACCTTCTGAACACCAAAGAGACACTGTGACCCCTTCACAAACAAAGAATTCGCACGCAGGACCTGGAGCACCATTCTAACCTGCTTCACGTGAGACTCCCAATCATCCGAGAAGACCAAAATATCATACAAGTATACAATCAGGAATTTATCCAGGTACTCTAGGAAGATGTCATGCATAAAGGACTGAAATACTGATGGAGCATTGGAAAGCCCGAATGGCATAACCAGGTACTCAAAATGGCCCTCGGGCGTATTAAATGCTGTTTTCCATTCATCGCCCTGTTTAATACGCACAAGATTATACGCACCACGAAGATCTACCTTGGTGAACCAACTAGCCCCCTTAATCCGAGCAAACAAATCAGACAGCAGCGGCAAGGGGTACTGAAATTTGACCGTGATTTTATTTAGAAGGCGGTAATCAATACAAGGTCTCAACGAACCATCCTTCTTGGCCACAAAAAAGAACCCTGCTCCCAATGGCGACGACGATGGGCGAATATGACCCTTCTCCAAGGATTCCTTTACGTAACTCTGCATAGCGGCGTGCTCAGGCACAGACAAATTAAACAGTCGACCTATAGGAAACTTACTACCAGGAATCAAATCGATAGCACAATCGCAATCCCTATGCGGAGGTAGGGAACTGGACTTGGGCTCATCAAATACATCCCGGTAATCCGACAAGAACTCTGTGACCTCAGAAGGGATGGATGATGAAATAGACAGAAATGGAACATCACCATGTACCCCCTAACAACCCCAGCTGGACACAGACATAGATTTCCAATCCAATACTGGGTTATGGACTTGTAGCCATGGCAACCCCAACACGACCACATCATGCAGATTATGCAACACCAAAAAGCGAATATCCTCCTGGTGCGCAGGAGCCATGCACATGGTCAGTTGGGTCCAATACTGAGGCTTATTCTTGGCCAAAGGCATAGCATCAATTCCTCTCAATGGAATAGGACACTGCAAGGGCTCCAAGAAAAACCCACAGCGCCTCGCAAACTCCAAGTCCATCAAATTCAGGGCAGCGCCTGAATCCACAAATGCCATGACAGAATAGGATGACAAAGAGCAGATCAAAGTAACGGACAAAAGAAATTTCGACTGTACCGTACCAATGGTGGCATACCTAGCGAACCGCTTAGTGCGCTTAGGACAATCGGAGATAGCATGAGTGGAATCACCACAGTAAAAACACAGCCCATTCCGACGTCTGTGTTCTTGCCGTTCAGCTCTGGTCAAAGTCCTATCACATTGCATAGGTTCAGGTTTATGCTCAGATAATACCGCCAAATGGTGCACAGTTTTACGCTCACGCAAGCGTCGATCGATCTGAATGGCCAAAGACATAGACTCATTCAGACCAGCAGGCATAGGAAATCCCACCATGACATCCTTAAGGGCTTCAGAGAGACCCTTTCTGAAAATTGCTGCCAGCGCACATTCATTCCATTGAGTGAGCACAGACCACTTCCTAAACTTCTGACAATATATCTCTACCTCATCCTGACCCTGACACAAATTTTTCTCTGCCTGATCCACTGAATTAGGTTCATCATAAAGTAATCCGAGCGCCAGAAAAAATGCATCAATATCACATAATGCAGGATCTCCTGGCGCAAGGGAAAATGCCCAGTCTTGAGGGTCGCCACGTAATAAAGAAATAATGATCTTAACGTGTTGAACTGGGTCACCAGAGGAGCGGGGTTTCAAAGCCAGAAACAGTTTGCAATTATTTTTGAAATTCAGAAACTTAGCTCTATCTCCAGAAAATAACTCAGGAATAGGAATTTTAGGTTCTAACATAGGATTCTGAACCACTAAATCTTGAATTTTCTGTACACTTATAGTGAGATTATCCATCAAAGAGGACAGACCTTGAATGTCCATGTCTACACCTGTGTTCTGAACCACCCAGATGTAAAGGGAAAAAGAAAGACAAAACACAGTGCAAAGAAAAAAAAATGGTCTCAGAACTTCTCTTTTCCCTCTATTGAGAAGCATTAGTACTTTGGGCCTCCAGTACTGTTATGAACTGGTGATTTAGAACCACAATGGACCTGGTGATTAAGAGCACTGAAAATGACCTGATAGTTACTAATAACATGGGACGAGCTCTGAGACGTGGGAACTCTGCTGACCGCAATCCCTAATCCTATCACACCACACTAGAGGTAGCCGTGGAGTGCTCCTGACCAGACCTAGGCGCCTCGGGCACAGCCTGAGAAACTAGCTAGCCCTGAAGATAGAAAAATAAATCTACCTTGCCTCAGAGAAATTCCCCAAAGGAAAAGGCAGCCCCCACATATAATGACTGTGAGTAAAGATGAAAACACAAACACAGAGATGAAATAGATTTTAGCAAAGTGAGGCCCGACTTACTGAATAGACCGAGGATAGGAAAGATAGCTTTGCGGTCAGCACAAAAACCTACAAACAACCACGCAGAGGGCGCAAAAAGACCCTCCATACCGACTAACGGCACGGAGGTGCTCCCTCTGAGTCCCAGAGCTTCCAGCAAGCAAGACAAACCAATATAGCAAGCTGGACAGAAAAAATAGCAAACAAAAGTAACACAAGCAGAACTTAGCTTATGCAGGGTAGACAGGTCACAAGAATGATCCAGGAGAGAGCAAGACCAATACTGGAACATTGACTGGAGGCCAGGAACAAAGAACTAGGTGGAGTTAAATAGAGCAGCACCTAACGACTTAACCTCGTCACCTGAGGAAGGAAACTCAGAAGCCACAGCCCCACTCACATCCACCAGAGGAAGCTCATGGACAGAACCAGCCGAAGTACCACTCATGACCACAGGAGGGAGCTTGACCACAGAATTCACAACAGCAGTAGCAGAGGGGTCAGGTTTTTTCTTTACTGTCAGATCAGTCTTAGGCTAGGTTCACACTTGCGTTGTGCAGTCCATTCAACAAATCCGTTAAATGGACTGCACTAACGCAAGTGCCAACTTTGGCACTGCGCTAGCGCAGATGGAGCATCTGCTAGCTCCATCTGCGCTAGCAGTGCGCTAGCAGTGATGGACCCGGAAAAGCTGCAGCCCGCGTCTCGGGTCCGTCACTCAATGACAGCACATTGCTAGCGCACGCCCATTGTGGGCGTGCGCTAGCGATGCATCCGCCATTGAAAGTAATTGGGGCGTTAACAGGCTACGTTACACTGCGTTATGCCGCGGTGTAATGTAGTCCGTTAAACGGGTTCACACAACGCAGTGTGAACCCAGCCTTAGTGTTTCAAACCTTTTTGTGTCATCAGATGCTCTCAGGTAATCTGCAGCAACCTAATGTGCTGGTGTAAAATGTCTTATACCACTGCCTGTGAATTTCTCCTCATATAATAATCCTTACTACAGCTTGTTGTGTGATGGGATTTAGAGATATTTTTGATTACATATTTATTTTGAATGTTATATTTCTGGGATTTTGGTAGGGGTGAGGGTAGTGAAGCATCATGAATTCAGATAAGAAGGCTTTTACACAGCCACAATTTGTGCCTTCTTAAGATACTGTTGATTGTTCAAATAACATTTACAGCTCGTTCAAAGTCAGGTACTGTATGTTTTCTGTATATCTTTACTTTTTATACCACTTGACTTCAGCATAGGCTAGATTGCCACTATAGGGCGCTGTGTTCTTGTAAGTGCATAGCTAAAACTAAAACTAACAACTGAGTATCTTTTAAAATACTCAATAATCAAAGCATTAGTCAAATTTCCAATATTATTCTGCAACATCAGTGTGAAAGAGCGATATGCAATTCAAACTATGAAATTCTCCCTAATACTTATAGGGCATGCAGATAGGAAAATTGTATAATGCCCTACTTTACAGGTTCACAGCCAAAATAGGAGTTATGTTTATCTGTTTCATCGTAAAAGCAATGCTGATTTGTATTCCTTACATAATCGATGTCATGAGCTGCAGGGGCGGGCATATCATTGGTAGAACTTGTCCTGAATGTCCCCCCAGGAGCCGCTGGATTTCAGTCAAAGAGGCGTACTGCTGCTGCTACAGTCACCGCTCAGTACACAATAAGTGCTGCCTGTAAGCACACTTTGACTGACAGCTTGCCCAGCAGTTCCTCTGTGCAAATCCATCAGCCAAAGTGCTATGGCTGCTCATTGTGTACTGAACAGTAACTCTAGCTGTGTTAGCATGCCCGAATGACTGAAAGGCAGTGGCCCCAGGAAGGAATAAAGTTCATTTTCTCCCAGGTGCCGCATGTTCAGTACAGCAGCCGGGCACCTTCCTATCACCATTAACCTGCAGATTAATAGGGTTACTTGATGTGACAGGTGTCCCTTAAGTTGCCCTTCTGCTAAAAACTAAGAATAAACCTCAACATATATTTACAAATTAGATAAATTAGATAGTGTTTGTGTGGTTTGGTGCATCTGAACTACACACAATCCATCACTAGTTGTAGTACGGTTGGAAACAATGTAAACATCCATTGCGTCCAGATCCAGTATTCCCAAATGAGCGATTTCTTTAGTCATTTCTCATAGTTGTCTCCTAGTCCTATTTGGAAATTGTAAAGGTCACACACACAAAGTCACATTAAGGTATTTATAAAGATTAGCAAACATCAGATTCTGTTTACAGTGCATTCTTTGTCACACACTGTATTCAATGTCACAAAGTCTTAGATTACTAGAATTAATCTCCAGAGCAAAAGAAATTAGGATAACATTGTGCAAACTCACGTTCTTGAATTAAAAGGTTTATAGCCTTCACTTTATGGATCAGCAGATACTTCAGGTTTCATGCATAATACAACATCTAGACGGAACAACAAAATCTGCTTTCATTACAGTTTACAGAATGCTGCTTTCTTTTATTCGAAGTCATAGAATTTATATTTTAGCCAATGAGATATATTGTAGATGAGACTTGGAATATGGAAAACATAAGAAGAAATATGGTAATCTAGGCAGTGTCAGACTCACTTTTTGACATGGCTAAAAAAGGAAACATGTCCTAACCTTATGTTCAACCGAAATCCATCACCTGTAAGGATAGAAATTATTATTCCCCAGGAGTTGTAGACATAATAAAATGTTCCAAGGATTATAGATTCAAGAAATCAGATACAACTCTGATATTGTGATTAATAATTTACTTTATTGGCTGACATTTATGAGAATTCAATGTCAGTTGACGATATCAATGACATTATTAGCACCCCGAGACACCATATTGAACCTGAGATAAATTTCCACAGTCAGCATGTCACAGCTGAGTTTTGTGCAAAATATATTTTCTTCTAATTGATTTCAGAAGTAATTCAGAATACCCAGCAATGTTGCCAGGATAGAACAGACAGCTCACACTGCCCCAGGCACCAAACCTGAATAGCTCCATTGCAGGTCCAATGGCACTCACCGGTTATAACTCCGAAGACATATTGATAGGGAATTCACTTTCATTTCTATTGCAGCACATGTTTAAAATTTTATTTTTGTGAAGATTACCATTATGGTTCCAGGTAAGTATTTGATGACAGGTTCGCTTTATCTAAGTTTCACTTGTAAAAGGCTTCAATAGCAAAAAACTTATTTTCTTTTGATGACTGAATTACTCACAATCTTGGTTTTTGAGTGTTCCCTGAGCCTCTAGGTTAGCGGCCCTATAGTATGCATCCCATGATTGCTAACTTGCCTGGTGCAGAATTTCATTAGCACACGCACATTATCACACTGCTAATTATATTGGATAAAATAAGTGAGTGCTCAGTGAGTTTGGGGAATAAACCAAAGAGATAAATCTACTTCCCCCAATACATTTTTTTAGTTATGCTGACAAATGCCATCTTGCATCAATGCAGTTGACATTGTAGTCCTGAAGTTTTAAAGGGAGCCTGGGAGTAATTCTGACTGTTCAGAGCTGCTAATAGGGATAGACAGGATAAGGGGAATTCTGCATGAATATATCTGTACATTGCAAATAAGTGGTAGTATGACTTTTGAAATACAAATTTACTATATTGCCTGCAATGCATTGGAGGCAGATGCTAGAACAAAAGTGAACTCTGGTCTCTGTACTGAGCTTTCCCCAAACCCGTCCCCTTCTGACTGTTATAAGATCCTGATTGGACGCTATAATAATCTTTTGCACACAAAGAAGGATTTCCTGGGCCAGATGCCGTTAAAAATAGTACTTAGGTAAACAGGCGGTGGGCGGCTGGGCTACTCTGCTGACTAGCAGACACTGAAGCTTTGGAGCAGACCTCTGAATCCCAGGCCATAGTATGAGGAAACAACTCTGCAGACGACTCCACCCACCTGGAATTGACGATGGCAACGTCATGTAAAACTCAGCAAGGGGACTAAATAAAAGAGTCTCCATTTTTCCAAAAATTCGGCCACAGACACCACTTAAGTGGCATCAATTTCGCCAGAGTTTTTTAAAACGGTTGGTGAGGTGATTTTCAAAAATCATCAAGCTTTTAGTCTCCCCAAGATGACACAGGGGTAGAAAAGTCCTTGCGGATCTAGGATTTGTTCATCTTGATGAACGTTAGTCTGTCTACATTGTCACTGGACTGCTGCGTGCGCTTATCTATCAGCACACCACCAGCAATGCTGGCCACACGTTCAGAGAGAACGCTGGCTGCGTGGCACGACAAGATCTCCAAGGCGTGAGTGGCGAGCTCAGGCCATTTTTCAAGATTGGAAGCCCGAAATGAGCAAGGGTCCAGTTCCACAGTCATGGCATCGATGTTAACTTGGAGATATTCTTGGACCATCCTCTCTAGGCATTGGCTGTGTGTCAGACTTCTTGTCTCCTGTGGCCTTGCAACGGATGGTCTAAAAAAATCTTGAAACGATTGGAAAAAATTGCTGTTACCACCAGATACGATGTTACTGTTACGGTTTGAGTGATGACTCGATAGTCCCACGGTTGGCAAGTTAGAACTCAGAGATTCACTACGTACACCACTGGTGTTTTGTAGAAAAGCAGATGTTAGATTCTGCAACAGTCTCTGCTGATACTCCTGCATGCGTGTATCCCTTTATATGGCAGGAATTATTTTGCCAAATTTGCTTTTGTACCGGGGATCTAAGAGTGTGGCAACCCAGTAGTCGGCATTACTTCGGATTCTGACAATCCGAGGGTCATGTAGCAGGTAGTGCAGCAAGAAGGCACTCATGTGTCTTGCACATCCAGGAGGACCAAGTCCTTGTTGTCTTGGTGGTGGTGAGGTGAGAATCATGCTTCCTTCGTCTGCCCTCTCCCCCCAACCTCGCACAACAGAAATTTGATCTAGGTCTCCCTCATCTGATGAGTCTTCCATGCCCAGCACCAGTTCGTCCTCCACTTCTTCCTCGCCTACTGCACTTTCCTCAACAGTTTGGCTGCTACCAGGTGCCCTCGGTAATCCCTCTCCCCCAGCCTCCAATGCCAGTCGCCTTGGTGCTGCCAACCTTCTTGACCTTGGAGATATGATCCCTTCCGCATACGACTCCTCCTGTTCCTCCTCCCCCTCCTCTTGTTCCACCACCTTACTTTGAACTCTGTGTAAGGTGTGCTCCAGCATGTAAATCACCGGAATGTTCACGCTGATAATGGCATCGTCAGCACTAAACATCTTCGTTGCTATTTCAAAACTGTGCAGAAGGGTGCATAGGTCCCTGATCTGAGACCACTCCTGCAGTGTGATTTGCCCCACCTCTTGATCTCGTGGGCCCAGGCTATACGTCATAACGTATTGCACCAGGGCTCGTCGGTGCTGCCACAGTCGCTGCAACATGTGCAGAGTTGAGTTCCACCATGTGGGCACATCGCATTTCAGCCGGTGACCTGGCAGGCCCAACGACTTCTGTAGAGATGCAAGTCATCGAGCTGCGGGATAAAAACGGCGGAAGTGAGCACACAGCGTCCGTGCCCTCTGCAGAAGCCCATCTTTTCCGAGATAGTGGGATAAAAATTGCTGGACAACCAGGTTCAAAACGTGAGCCATACAAGGCACGTGTGTGACATTGCCCCTGCGAAGGGCCGCACCCAGGTTTGCAGCATTGTTGCACACAGCCTTCCCTGGCTGCAGGTTGAGTGGAGACAACCATTGATGGAACTCAGTCTCCAGAGCTGACCACAACTCCTCAGCTGAGTGACTCACATTTCCCAGACATTTCAATGTAAACATTGCCTGATGCCGTTGAGCCCTGGTGACAGCATAGTGAGGAGGTGTGCAGGATTCCTTCTGCCCAGTTACAACGTGGGTGGCATTACAGACACGCTTTGGGTGCAGGTGGAGGACCAAGAGGAGGTTGAGGAGGCAGAAGCAGTGGAGGAACTTCTAGATAAAGGGGATCGATGAGCAACTCGTGGGGACGGCAAGATTCGGACAGCAGCCCCTTCTCCTGATGTTGCCGTAATTACCCAGTGCCCAGTCACCGACATGTAATGCCCCTGTCCATGTCTACTCATCCAAGTGTCTGTGGTGAAATGCACCCTGTCACACACAGAGATTCTCAAGGAAGCTGTGATGTTGTGTGCGACATGCTGGTGTAACACAGGCACAGCTTTCTTTGAGAAGTAGTGGCAACTGGGCATCTGGTACTGGGGCACTGCAACGGACATAAGGTCTCGAAAATCCTCTGTGTCCACCAGGTGGACAGGCAGCATTTCTGTAGCCAACAGCTTGCAGATGGAGAAATTCAACCTCTTAGCTTTGTCATGGCTACGAGGAAATTGTCTTTTACTTGTCCACATCTGAGGGACTGAGGGCTGGCTGCCGTGCTTAGACGGAGTTGAGTAGGGTGTCCCCGGCAAACTGCTGGACTGTGAGGAAGGTGCAGGCGGAGATGTTGTGTTGCCTTGATCAAAATGTGGTGTCGATGTCGGAGAGCGCTCAACACCAGCAGGTCTTTCCATGTGCAAATGTCCTGACGACCTGCCAATCACACTGGCTGTTGCGGGTAAAGAGGTGGAAGGTCTGCATCCAAAACCATGTACGACTGCTGTCCCCACAGTCACAGAGGATGAAGAGGATGCAGATGAACTTGATGGGGCAGACGGTGGTTAACCCTGCCCACTAGGCCGCATTGTAGCACAGTGAGCTTCCCATGTGACGGTTCATGCATGAAGTACTCAAGCTAGTGATTTTTTGGCCTCTACTGAGATTTTGTTGACAAATCTTACAGGAAACATGAGTTGGGTCATCCTTTGCGATGTCAAAAAATGCACAGGCTATGCAAGGCTTAGAACCTGTACGACATGAAGAGCCACCACGACTTCTGGTCTGAGGCACAGTTGGGGTTGAAGATGCACTTTTTGATGTGCTTCCAGTACTCTGTCTCTGTCCAGGAAGGCGCACCATTACCTCGTCATCAGACTCGTCACTAGCATCCTCCTCCACCTCTTCTGCTGACCTCATGGACTGGCGGACTGGGGGTTGACAGTAAGTGGGGTCTACAACCTCATCATCATCCTGTGTATTCTCACGCCCGTCGTCCTCAGAGCAACCTCTTCCTGCCCCGACCGAAAAGTCAAGTTTTCGTTCCAATCAGGTATCTTAGTCTCATCATCGTCTTCCTCATTGTCTCCACCAACAGGAGTTACAGTTTGGGAACGAGGGTCTACATTATGCTCAGAACCTTCTTCATCTGGGCCTGGATACGACTCACAAAGATTCTGGGCATCAGTGCAGATCATTTCCTCGTCTGGATTCACAGAAGCTCTGGAGCAGACCTCTGATTCCCAGGCTATAGTATGCATAAACAGCTCTACAGACTCAACCATGTGTGTTACCCCATGCTCAGATGGGCAGCTGGAGACTTGGGAGCTGTAAGGAAGCAAGTGCGATTGGGGTGACAACTCTGAGGACTGGAGTAGTTGTGATGTTGAGTTGACATGGAGGAGAGCCCACTTGAATGAGCACTTGATATCCGTTCAAGCACCTGCTGTTTTTGTGCCTCATCTGGAATTTTTGGCGATGCTTGTAGCGATGGTCGTAAGAAAGGGATCATATCAGATTGTCCACGAAAAGAAGAAGACATCTTACTTTGGGTGGAAGATGGTCTTTCTTCTGCAGATGTTACTGTTTCTTGACCACCTACCCAACGGACACAACCTTTTTTTCCCTTTCCAACACGCCTATTCCCCTTTCCACCAGCAGCAGGCCTTTTGCCACTCATTTTATTGCTTAACTAATTGTCAACTCTGTATCTGTAGTTGTTGGCACAACAACCGATGGATGAAAACCGAGCAGAACTGAGTGGCCAAACTGTGGTACTAGGCCCAAAACTATTAACTGGATTAGATGCAGTGAAAATTGAGATACACAGGCAGTGTAGTTAGTTACACAGGCGGGCTACTCTGCTGACGTGCAGACACTGTTCCTAGGCCATAAACTATTAACTGGATTAGATGCAGTGAAAATTGAGATACACAGGCGGTATAGTTTGTTTCACAGGCGGGCTACTCTGCTGACATGCAGATGCTGCTCCAAGGCCCTAAACTATCAACTGGATTAGATGCAGTGAAAATTTAGATACACAGGCGGTATAGTTATTTTCACAGGCGGGCTTCTCTGCTGACGTGAGGATCCGATTTATTCCAATGCAATCCCAAATTCATTCATAATGTTTCGGTCTGTAACTTAGACCTTCCTCAGACTAGGATTGAAAAACAAAACAAACAATGAAATTCAAACAGTAGGTACATACATGCCTTAAATTCACGCAAAAAAGCAACGTCCTGGTTTTTACATACAACGTCACTTGAAGAAGACATACGTAAAAATTATGTCATATAGAAAACATATGAAAAAACAGTATCATCATGTGGCGTACTTAGCATAAAGTG
Organism: Ranitomeya imitator; assembly: GCF_032444005.1. NCBI lineage: Eukaryota > Metazoa > Chordata > Amphibia > Anura > Dendrobatidae > Ranitomeya > Ranitomeya imitator. The sequence continues at coordinate 112,063,130 of NC_091283.1, read as the reverse complement.
TAACATCACTTATTAGAATGGAATTGTAAGGATAAGCTCCTGCTGGTAATGGCGCTGAACCATTTTGTCCAGATATAGCCACTGGAAACTTGTTACTTTTTTCTTTTGTCAGAATTTTTTCTCTTATCTTTTATGGGCTCACATTTTTATTTTTTATTTTTTCATTTTTTCCAATTTTTTAAATATTTTTTACACTGCATCTAATCCAGTTAATAGTTTAGGGCCTATGAGCAGTGTCTGCACGTAAGCAAAGTAGCCCGCCTGTGAAACAAACCATACCGCCTGTGTATCTCAATTTTCACTGCATCTAATCCAGTTGATAGTTTAGGGCCTAGGAACAGTGTCTGCACATCAGCAGAGTAGCCCGCCTGTGAAACTAACTACATTGCCTGTGTATCTCTATTTTCACTGCATCTAATCCAGTTGATAGTTTAGGGCCTAGGAGCAGTGTCTGCACGTCAGCAGAGTAGCCTGCCTGTGAAACAAACTACACCACCTGTTTGTTTCACAGGTGGGTTACTCTGCTGACGTGCAGACACTGCTCCTAGGCCCTAAACTAATAACTGGATTAGATGCAGTGAAAATTGAGATACACAGGCGGTATAGTTAGTTTCACAGGTGGGCTACTCTGCTAACATGCAGACACTGCTCTTGGGCCTTAAACTATTAACTGGATTAGATGCAGTGAAAATAGAGATACACAGGCGGTGCAGTAAGTTTCACAGGTGGGCTACTCTGCTGACGTGCAGACACTGCTCCTAGGCCCAAAACCATTAACTGGGTTAGATGCAGTAAAAATTGAGATACACAGACGGCGTAGCTAGCTTCACAGGCGGGCTACTCAGATGACTATCAGACAATGCTACTAGCCCAAAAGGATTGGCTGAGCTAGATTACACCAAATGCTTTGACAAACACTTGCATAGCACTGGCACAGACCTGCCTGGCAAACAGTGCTATGAACTGCTGTAACCTACCCTGAAAAGGGCTGGTATTACAACTAGTCCCGACTCCTCCCGACTCCCTAAACCTATCTCTCTTACAATTCTCTCCAAAAAGACACTCTTAGTCTGTATAGTGCCCACAGCAGCAGCGGTACCGTCTAACACTAAATTGCAGCAGTGAGGAAATGGTGGCGACGGGGCAAATGGCTGGTTCTTATAAGGCAAGGACATGTGACATACACAGCCAATGACACATGCCCTTGCTTGTGTGCATCACATGCACATTGCTGTGTGTGTGCACTGCTGATAGGCTGAGAGACTGCACCGCCCCACTGTAAATGTGGGAAAGAAAAATAAAATGGAGATTGGCGTTATTTCAGCACAGATCTATCCCCTGCCCTCCCCCCCCCCCCCCGCCTACTATACACTGAAACAGTCTATTAACAATGATACAGTTTTAATGTGCAAATCAAGCGAGGCTTTTGGTGAACGAACAGTTATCAAACAGAAATTCGAACAGCTGAATTTTAAGCAAATTGTTCGGGTTCGTCGAACGACTCGAACACCGCCCAAAACAGCTCGAATTTGAAATTGGCGTACAGTTCGACTCGAACACCGCTCATCTCTAATTGTAATGCCATATAGTTTTACGTAGAAATCTTTGGCAGCGCAAAATGTATTACTGCCAAAGTCGCTGTGTAGCCCCTGCCTTACAATATCATGGTTCATATCCTTCAATGATAAGTTATGGCTTTATTATTCTGACATTACTCATATGGTATAGTAATGATAGAAGACAATTATTTAATGGCTTTAGGTAAAACCTAGCAGTGAACAAATTGGATGACATTGAGGGCTTAGCACAGAAGTAACACAGAAGTTTGCAGTACAGAACCAGGCTGATTGCTTTATCTGCTTTCTTTGTTCTTTAATTGCTGTTTACACCGCTGGGATATTGCATAACCGGTAAAACAGTCACAATAAACCGTAGAGAGAAGCATGAGCAGATAAAAAGGTTTGTGTAATGAAACAGTTAACCGAAATTTCCACACTTTATGCATGTTCCTCCAGTGCAATATTTCAGTTCCATTCTGGTAAGTTATATTAATGCTTGCCTATGGGGATGTGCGTAATGACACCATCTGACTCTTATCATAATTTTATTCGAGCTCATATTGCTTTTACATTTATCCCTATTTGCCATCCTGGCACATAACTGCCATCAGCAGACTGAGATTTTACCTAAATGAGAGCATTTCAGAGATGTGAAGCACATTTCTCTGTACCATTTGCTTAATAGTGCACTGTATATTGCTAGGTAGAGCGCTGAGTATCCTATGGATAAGTAACTGACATACAGCTTGTTAGAAGTTTCAAGGGCATGATAACAGCAGCCTGTGCATGGCGAAATATCTTCTTGTCTGCGTGAAATGACTTGTCAGGACTGTCAAGACACAAACTACGGATCACTATTGTGTATGAGTAATCCATGTCTGATCAGCTGCTACTCTGTACACTACACAGCTTACAATAAGCCAGTATGTCGTATTTGTCTGATTTGTTTCAAGCAAATACCAGTTACAATTAAGTGAATATACAATGGCAACTTTTTCAGGGTCAATAGAGCCATCACTTAAGGTTCTTTGCCCCATTCTTAAAACTATAACCATGCTTCCGACCCAGTATCTACAATGTTGCATGGTGTTTCACGCCACGACACTGAAATTGCAACACCATGAAGAAAATGTCGTAAATTTAAAGCAAATCTGTCACCTAAAAAAACGCTCTTAACCTTCAGTAATGGCGTTAATCTGCAGGTTAATGGGGTTGTGAAAATGCCCTTCACCAGCGCTCAGACCTCCGCTGCAGGGAGGAAATGAGCTTTAATCCTACAGGCAGCGTATCGGTTTGAGTCACAGAGGCTGATCCAATGTGTGTTCAGTCACCGTTATTTGTATAGAGAGTAGTAGCTGTAGCCATGACCCCAACACTGACTGACAGCCGGCCCTAATGATTAGCAGCTGTCAATCAGTGCTGTGGCTTGGGCAGAGTTACTGGGGAAGTGTTCAATGGTGGCTTGCAGCTCAGCACAAGGGTGATGGGAATTGTAGTCAGTAGGGAACAGAGGGCTCTGAAGTGGAAGTGATGGCTGTGACAGCACAGCTGATGCCAGGGGACAGGCAGTAAAGCAGAAATGTGCAAAATAACATGAAAAATGGCAACAAAGAGATATGGGCATCTTTAGGGGCATAATACTTAGTCACTTATGGCAAAAACAGTAACTGAGTTAGGGTAGTGGACAACCTCTTTAGGCAATACTAATTAGGATTAAAGGTGTATAGTTTTTTCATGACAACTTCCGTCTGTCCTTTTGGCATGAATGTCAAAACTGTGGCAAAACCATCTTATTTTGTAAAACAAAAAAAAAAAAGATGGGGGTTAAGATTTTGCCATAATTGCAACAGTCTCAGCAAAAAATGTTTAAAAAACTACCATAAAACTGACTTAAATAAATGCACATTAACATAAGTGAGCCTGATTTGCAAGGATCTTTTTTATGCCTTTTGTACTTGTGTCAGCTGCAACATTTCTAAGTAATTATCTTTGAGCACCTAGATATGATACGGTCAAGAATTTTCAACCCAGCAAAACAGAAGTTAACATCTGAAACAGATATATTAGGGACTATCAAACCTTTACCAATCAGCCAAAATACAGTAGATGATTTAACATTCAGCTAATCATATTTGTCTTCTACAAATGTAGTTCAATTGTCTGTGCTAACACATTTTATGCTTGAAACATAAATGAGCTTTACACCAGGGTTTGTCTTAAAATGTTAACAAAAAGCTAAAGTTAGAGGCTGAGCTTCTACTGCAAATACAGCAATGATTTTCAAGTGGAATAATGTTTTGCACCACCTGCCAAATATCCTGTAAGGTTCTCACCCAAAACAGTTTGGGCTCATTGAGGCATTGACACTACATGGCCTCTAAACGTATCTTGTACCATCTGGCAACAAGATGCTTTAAGCTCTATAAGTTGTAGTTTAAGGCCTCCATGACTGGACTTTTTCTTCATTGAGATTTGGGAAATTTGAAGACCAACCATTCCTGCACAATTTATGCAGCATTACAGGTACTTTATCCAGCTGAAAGCAGCCGGAACATTACAGAATACTGATATTAAAATATATAAGGCCTGCAACAATGTGCCTAGGTCATACATGTTAAGGAGATATTGATATGAATTCCAAGGTTAAAGTTTTCTTGATAGAACATTGATCAGAGCAACATATGGTTTCTGCCAGAATGTTTTAGGACACTTTTAGAAGAGCGTCTAAAAAAATCAACCGATTTTCATCCAGAAAAATCCGTGTGACATCAGTGTGTCATTTGTTTTCATACATCAACATTTTAAAATGTACATGATAAAATACAATCTCCCATGTTAATAATGACAATGTATCCATAAAAAGGGATGCAATATAAATACGGATCCGATTTTTTTGTGCACCCATAGACTTGAACGGGTGATACTCATCTGATACTCAGATGATATTTTTGCATGCTGTAATTTTTTGCAAAGTAATTTTCCAATTGATTTACATTGGTCAGTATGCTGTTTGATTTTCAATTGGACAGTACACGTCCATAATATATGCGTTATACCTATTGTTCATCTTGTTGCTACTATTTCCTCTCCATGGAAGCATGCACCCCATCATTTACGTGATGTGAAATTTACCAGACCAAGTCATCTTCTCTCATTACTCCATTTAATACATGGTTTAATCCTGAAGATCATATGCCCTCTTTTCAATAGTGGACAGCAGCTCCATGAGCACTTTTATTAGTGTGTTGTATGTGCATATTTACATATATATATATATACATACACACACATATACAGTATATACGGCTCTGGCAAAAATCAAGAAACCACCACATCAAAACCCTGTCATGTGCAGCCCAATCTCCAGACTTTGAACCCCATTGAAAACCTCTGGAATGTAATCAAGAGGATGATGGATAGTCACAAGCCATCGAACAGAGAAGAACTGCTTACATTTTTGCGCCAGGAGCAGTGTGAAAGACTGGTGGAAAGCATGCCAAGACGCATGAACGCTGTGGTTAAAAATCATGTGTATTCCATAAAATATTGATTTCTGAACTCTTCCTGAGTTAAAACATTAGTATTGTGGTTTCTAAATGGTTATGAACTTGTTTGCATTATTTGAGGTCTGAAAGCACTGCTTTTTTTTTTATTTTGACCATTTCTCCTTTTCAGAAAAAAATACAAAACAAATTGCTTGGAACTTCGGCGACATGTTGTCAGATGTTTATAGAATAAATGAACAATTTACATTTTACTCAAAAATATACCTATAAAGAGAAAAATCAGACAAGGAGTGGCCTCCTTTCATTGCAGTCTATCATAGGTGACTGTTTTCCTAGGCATAGAGCACACGCTTACAATCTGCTCTGATGCTGGCTGGATGGCTGGATATGGTTAATTCCAGCACCCTTGTGCTTTACTGATGCTGCAGAAGTGAAAATGCCTCTGCTTACAGCATGGGACACTACCCAGTTCAGAAAAGTGTTGTGAACATGCCGCTGTTCTGAGCTACCTATCTACTAGCGCGCTTCACATCTCCCCTCCCCTACAAATAGGAAACCAAGGTCCTGTGGCATGTCACGCCAGGTGTAACTGGCGTCTATCATTGGCTGTGATGCTGATATCATGTTAGCGGCACGGCAGCCAATCAGGGAGTTCAGCAGCTCTTAGAGGGGTGTTCCTATTTAGACATAACACCCAGAGCCGCTGAGCTCACTGATCGGCGGCCGCTCTATCAATATGATGACAGCCCTGCAGCCTATGCCAGATACTTGGAGAAGTGGCAGAGACTCACGGGTGGGCCCAGGAAAGAATAAGAATAAGCTGCAGCCAAAGATTATCATCTACTGAAAGGTAACAACCCCTTTAAGACCCGACAATGATAATTTTGCAGCTGAAAACATGGTAAATCTGACCTCTGCCTGTCTTATTAGAAAAGCGAAATGCAATGTTAGAAGTTAATGAGAGTTGTAACATTTCAAGGGCAGAGAGCACATTGTTCTCTTCTAGTGTAGTGAGTTTATTGCACGATATTTCATGCTTTAGTTTATGTACTACAAACACAACTGTGCCTCAAACGATACTGCATTGCTTACAAAAGCCATCTCCTGCAGCTCGGCTTAAAATCCCCTCGTAATGTGTGGCAGTAAAATTCTTGGAGTTGCTAGGTAACCAACAAATATCCCTTCTCTGCGTTTTGCAACACAGAATGTGATTAAGAAGAAATGCCAAAAAATTGGAAATCGTTTAAAATGTGACAAATATCTATTGAATCCACAGCTTATTAAAGGATGAAATAATGTATTGTCTGTTATAAAAGCAAATGCCTTATCTGTGTTAATAATTTTCATTAGGTAATTCTTACGCAATCCACATTATTAACCTAATAAGGAGCTCTTGCTACCCAATATAAAGGAAGCACATGGAAGCATCAAAAGATATGCATTAAGAATATACTTATGTTAAAGGATCTGTGTTTGCATATTAAAATTGAGTATAGGGTGCCTATACACCTGGCAAGAATTTTCCTTGAGGTCAAATGTTCAGTTTAAATATGGTGAACATTTTAATATCTTTTTTCATTATTTTCCAAGTCACATTTTAAAATGTTGTTTGCTTTTTTCAAATCACATGCAGTGCAGAACCAGTATGTGCCAGAGGTTGCTTTAGCTCCTTTAATGTTGCTGTAGGCCTCTTGGCAGCCTCTCAAGCAAATGTTATTTTTGTCTTTGTAAGAATGATTGAGGAAGATGCAATTAAAAGGTAATGTCACTATTGTTCCAAATTTAAGCCACTTCTTGATGACCGTCTTCACAGTGCTAGATGGTATTTCTAATGCTTTGGAAACGTTTTCGTACCTTTCTCCTGATTGATAACATTCAACAATGCTGTGTTGTAAGCTGTTTACGGACCATGGCTTTGCTGTGAAATGCAACTAAGAAAATGGCAGGAAAATTCTACTAGAACAGCGAAACTTTATATGGGATTAATCAGAATCCAAGAGAAGAAAATTGTCCAGGTTCACCGAATCCGTGAAAAAAAGTTTTCTTTATTCACAAACTTCAGCACAAACCGTATGGGTAAGAATCTCAACGCGTTTCTGGATCATGATTAAGGGAGCTTAGTCTCCAGAAACGCGTTGAGATTCTTACCCATATGGTTTGTGCTGAAGTTTGTATCCTCCATGTTTAAGTTTGTGAATAAAGAAAACTTTTTTTCACGGATTCGGTGAAGCTGGACATTTTCTTCTCTTGGATTCTACACGCCTGGACACAGTGGGTCCATGCTTGCGAAACTCAGCTTATGCATCACGGGTGAGCTGGTTTATATTCCTTCTCTTCAAAATTAATCAGAATCCCTGTAAATGATGTAATTCGCTAATTCTGAATACAACCACATCCCCAATTATAAATGCTGTTCAAGCTTATGCCACCACATTATTTTATTTTGCTATTTTTATTTTCCCTCACAAAATTATTTGTTTGTTTCTCAGTAGATTTCTACAGATCATGGGTGACATTAACCCCTTAGTGACAGAGCTAATTTGGTACTTAATGACCGAGCCAATTTTTACAATTCTGACCAGTCACTTTATGAGGTTATAACTCTGGAACGCTTTAACGGATCCCACTGATTCTGAGATTGTTTTTTCATGACATATTGTACGTTATGTTAGTGGTAACATTTCTTCGATATTACTTGCGATTATTTATGAAAAAAATGGAAATATGGCGAAAATTTTCAAAATTTTGCAATTTTCAAACTTTGTATTTTTATGCCCTTAAATCAGAGAGATATGTCATGAAAAATAGTTAATAAATAACATTTCCCACATGTCTACTTTACATCAGCACAATTTTGGAAACAAAATTTTTTTTTGTTAGGGAGTTATAAGGGTTAACAGTTGACCAGCAATTTCTCATTTTTACAACACCATTTTTTTTAGGGACCACATCACATTTGAAGTCATTTTGAGGGGTCTATATGATAGAAAATAATGAAGTGTGACACCATTCTAAAAACTACACCCCTCAAGGTTCTCAAAACCACATTCAAGAAGTTTATTAACCCTTTATTTGCTTCACAGGAACTGAAACAATGTGGAAGGAAAAAATGAACACTTTTTTTGCAAACATCTTAATTCAGAACCATTTTTTTTATTTTCACATGTGTAAAAACAGAAATGTAACCATAAATTTTGTTATGCAATTTCTCCTGAATACGCCAATACCCCATATGTTGGGGTAAACCACTGTTTGGGCGCACCGCAGAGCTTGGAAGTGAAGGAGCGCCGTTTGACTTTTTCAATGCAGAATTGGCTGGAATTGAGATTGGACGCCATGTCACGTTTAAAGAGCCCCTGATGTACCTAAACAGTGGAAACCCCCCACAAGTGACACCATTTTGGAAACTAGACCCCTTAACGAACTTATCTAGATGTGTGGTGAGCACTTTGAACCCCCAAGTGCTTCACGGACGTTTATAACATAGAGCCGTGAAAATAAAAAATCGCTTTTGTTTACACAAAAATGATCTTTTCGCCCACAAATTCTTATTTTCACAAGGGTAACAGGAGAAATTAGACCACAAAAGTTGTTGTGCAATTTCTCCTGAATACGTTGATACCCCATATGTGAGGGTAAACCACTGTTTGGGCACACCGCAGAGCTTGGAAGGGAAGGAGTGCCGTTTTACTTTTTCAATGTATAATTGTCTGGAATTGAGATCGGACGCCATGTTGCGTTTGCAGAGCCCCTGGTGTGCCTAAACAGTGGAAACCCCCCACAAGTGACACCATTTTGGAAACTAGACCCCTTAAGGAACTTATCTAGATGTGTGGTGAGCACTTTGAACCCCCATGTGCTTCACAGAAGTTTATAACGTAGAGCCGTGAAAATAAAAAATCGCATTTTTTCTACAAAAATGATCTTTTTGCCCCTAAATTTTTATTTTCACAAGGGTAACAGGAGAAATTAGACCACAAAAGTTGTTGTGCAATTTCTCCTGAGTACGTCGATACCCAATATGTGGGGGTAAACCACTGTTTGGGCGCACCGCAGAGCTTGGAAGAGAAGGAGTGCCGTTTTACTTTTTCAATGTAGAATTGTCTGGAATGGAGATCGGACGCCATGTCGCGTTTGGAGAGCCCCTGATGTGCCTATGTGGGGGTAAACCACTGTTTGGGCGCACGGCAGAGCTCGGAAGGAAGGATCGCCTTTTTGGAATGCAGACTTTGATAGAATGGTCTGCGGGTGTTATGTTGCGTTTGCAGAGCCCCTGATGTACCTAACCTGTAGAAACCCTCCACAAGTGACCCCATTTTGGAAACTAGACCCCCCAAGGAACTTATCTAGATGTGTGGTGAGAACTTTGAATGCCCAAGTGCTTCACAGAAGTTTAGAATGCAGAGTCGTGAAAATAAAAAATATTTTTTTTTCCACAAAAAAGATATTGTAGCCCCCAAGTTTTTATTTTCACAAGGGTAACAGGAGAAATTGGACTGCAATAGTTGTTGTCCAATTTATTCCGAGTACGCTGATGCACCATATGTGGGGGTAAACCACTGTTTGGGCGCACGGCAGAGCTCGGAAGGGAAGGAGCGCTGTTTTGGAATACAGACTTTGATAGAATGGTCTGTGGGCGTTATGTTGCGATTGCAGAGCCATGATGTACCTAAACAGTAGTAACCCCCCAACAAGTGACCCCGTTTTGGAAACTAGACCCCCCAAGGAACTTATATAGATGTGTGGTGAGAACTTTGAATGCCCAAGTGCTTCACAGAAGTTTATAATGCAGAGTCATAAAAATAAAAAATATTTTTTTTCCACAAAAAAGATTTTGTAGCCCTCAAGTTTTTATTTTCACAAGGGTAACAGGAGAAATTGGACCCCAGAAGTTGTTGTCCAATTTATCCCGAGTACGCTGATGCCCCATATGTGGGGGTAACCCACTGTTTGGGCGCAGGGCAGAGCTCAGAATGGAGGGAGCACCATTTGACTTTTTGAGCACAAAATTGGCTGTCGTGTTTGGAGACCTCCTGATGTACCTAAACAGTGGAAACCCCCCAATTCTAGCTCCAACCCTAACCCCAACACACCCCTAACCCTAATCCCAACCCGATTAATAATCCTAATCACTAACCCTAACGATAATCACAACTAGAGTTGAGCGACCTTGACCTTTTTAGAGTCGAGCCGGGTTTCGCGAAACCCGACTATCTCAAAAGTCGGGTCGAGTGAAATCGGCCAATTATGGCGAAAAGTCGGGATCGACCGAAACACGAAACCCAATGCAAGTCAATGGGGCAGCATAGTCGGCAGTGAGTGGGGGCCAGGAAAACACCTAGAGTGCCCATTTTAATGTCAAAACCATCCATTCTTCTTAATGAAGCTTGTCAAGCGTAATTTACCTTATAATAATTGGAAGGCATTTGAAATTGGGGTCATTTGGCTAAAGTTGTGTGGGGTAGGGCTGGTTCAAGTAATTAGAGGGCCCAGGAAATCTGGACCACGTCATGGCAGTGGAGCAGGGAGAGGTAAGTATTTCAACTTTGCAAGTGCTGTGATCCTGAGCAAGCAGGGGGGGCCCACTTGTTGGCATTGGCACTGGCACAGGGCCCCTCAAAGTACAGCGGTGTGTTTGCACGGCGGGGGCGCCTCCCACCGGCAGCAACACTTTTGCGTACTATGAGAGGCCCTGTGCCAGTGACGTCGCCAACTAGTATTCCTCCCCCCACCTGATGAAGGAACCTGCACTTTCATCTGCACCTTCCTCTTTGTCCCCGTGTAAGGTGGTATGGTATGCGGGAAGAGCAACCTGACTTTCAGCAGGGTCACAATGTTGTTGTGTAGCATGCACGGGGAATGTTGCGTTATGGGTCAATGTACCAGCAGACTCATCTATCACTGGCTGGGCAATGGGCACGATGAAGTGGAAACACAGATATAGGCCAAAAGAATAAAGTGGGCTAAATGCAGTTCAAAATTGGTAACACAGGAATAACCAGGGGGCATTGCAGTGGAGGACAACTGGAATGAGAGGCTGACACAGAGAGTAGGGCCAAATCAGTAAGTAGTCGAAATGCAGTTCAAAATTGGCAACCGTAGTAAACAGGCGGCACAGCTTTGTTCAGTGGAGGAGAACAGCAAGGAGTGGCAGACACCGATAGTAGGCCCCAACCCAACTAGTAGGCCAAATGCAGTCTAACATTAACAACTACTTAACGAGAGCCTGAAAATGGAATTTCAGGACAGGAAACCAGGAGAACAGCAAGGAGTGGCAGACACCGATAGTAGGCCCCAAACCAACTAGTACGCCAAATGCAGTTGTTCCATTTAACCACAATTTAATGAGAGCCTGAAGATAGAAGCTCAGGAAAGGCAACCTGGGGAACACCTTGGAGTGTAACACACCCTCTCTCTACACCCCATACCCAATTTGAAGGCCTAATGCAGTGTAGTTTCCAAGAACTACTAAACGAGAGCCGGAAGATCGAAGCTCAGGAAAGGCAACCTGGGGAACACCTTGGAGTGTAACACACCCTCTCTCTACACCCCATACCCAATTTGAAGGCCTAATGCAGCGTAGTTTCCAACAACTACTAAACGAGAGCCGGAAGATCGAAGCTCAGGAAAGGCAACCTGGGGAACACCTTGGAGTGTAACAAACCCTCTCTCTACACCCCATACCCAATTTGTAGGCCTAATGCAGCGTAGTTTCCGACAACTACTAAACGAGAGCATGAAGATCGAAGCTCAGGAAAGGCAACCTGGGGAACACCTTGGAGTGTAACACAACGTCTCTCTACACCACGGAAGGGCTGATTCTTAGGAAGGAAGGCTGTTGGAAATAAGCATTGCGCGTCCGAGGGTGATTATATTCTTATTAGGTATATACTCACCCTCGGACGCGCCCTGCTTCTTTATTTGGAATGAATGTTTATTTGCAATGTGGTGTTGACTTTCTCTATTATTTTGGTAATTAATGATTTTATTATTTTCATTGTTTTGCATCTTCTCGGCAATAATATAAAGAAGACGCGACAGGACAACACTCGGTGGATGCCATATCTGTGTTTTCAATTTAAAAAACCTTTCAGCTAAATACTTGCAGGATAAAGTAATTGTAGCTGGTGGCCATTTTTAGTACTGTACCAGATTTTAGTTGTGTGTTTGTTTTTAATGTTAAAATGTCTGCATTTGATATCTCACCAGTATTTTCTTTTTTATAAGCAAAATACTTTTTTTTTTATTTTATGATGTTGGTTCAAGGGGTACACGGGCAGCAGTAGACAGGTCAGTGGAGGCCTAGTGGAAGGATGGACCGCAGACAGGCTTCGAAGCCCTAACATAATAAATTGGGCTGCCTGTAGGCAGTTTAAAATTGGTTCCAGGGGAACACGGGCAGCAGTAGACAGGTCAGTGGAGGCCTAGTGGAAGGAGGGACCGCAGACAGGCTTCGAAGCCCTAACATAATAAATTGGGCTGCCTGTAGGCAATTTAAAATTGGTTCCAGGGGAACACGGGCAGCAGTAGACAGGTCAGTGGAGGCCTAGTGGAAGGAGGGACCACAGACAGGCTTCGAAGGCCTAACATAATAAAATGGGCTGGCTGTAGGCAATTTAAAATTGGTTCCAGGGGAACACGGGCAGCAGTAGACAGGTCAGTGGAGGCCTAGTGGAAGGAGGGACCGCAGACAGGCTTCGAAGGCCTAACATAATAAAATGGGCTGGCTGTAGGCAATTTAAAATTGGTTCCAGGGGAACACGGGCAGCAGTAGACAGGTCAGTGGAGGCCTAGTGGAAGGAGGGACCGCAGACAGGCTTCGAAGGCCTAACATAATAAATTGGGCTGCCTGTAGGCAATTTAAAATTGGTTCCAGGGGAACACGGGCAGCAGTAGACAGGTAAGTGGAGGCCTAGTGGAAGGAGGGACCGCAGACAGGCTTCGAAGGCCTAACGTAATAAAATGGGCTGGCTGTAGGCAATTTACAATTGGTTCCATGGGAACACGGGCAGCAGTAGACAGGTCAGTGGAGGCCTAGTGGAAGGAGTGACGGCAGACAGGCATCAAAGGCCTAACATCATAACATTGGGCTGTTGGCAATTTAAAATTGGTTCCAGGGGTACACGGGCAACAGTGGTCTGGTCAGTGGAAGTCTAGTGGAAGGAGTGACGGCAGACAGGCATCAAAGGCCTAACATAATAACATTTGGCTGTTGGCAATTTAAAATTGGTTCCAGGGGTACACGGGCAACAGTGGTCTGGTCAGTGGAAGTCTAGTGGAAGGAGTGACGGCAGACAGGCTAAGAAGGCCTAACATAACAAAATTGGGCTGGCTGTAGGCAAGTTTAAATTGGTTCCAGGGGAACACGGCCAGCAGTGGCCTGGTCAGTGTAGTAGTTGTAGAAAGAACGGACCGCAGACAGGCTTCGAAGGCCTAGCATAACAAAAATGTCAAAACAATGGTATTGTCAGTGCCAGGCATTGAAGGATGTCAGCGCATAGACTAAACATTGGTGAAGCTGTGAGAGATAATTTTGCTAGTGGTAGAGCACTGTTTGAGCTGGGGGGGGAACTGTCTTGTGGCCGGCGGTACAGGCCCAGGGCCCCTCATATTACAATGGTGTGTCTGACGTTGGGTGCGCACCACCACCGCCAGAGACACTTTATTGTACTATGAGGGACCCAGTGGCAGTGCCGTCGACCAAAAGCGGGCACACCCACCTCTTCAGACAAACAGCACTCTCACGGGTGCTGGCGCAAAGTGGCGATACCACGGCCCCGTGTGGGGAGTTTGGCCATTTTGTTAGGAGTAAACATGTCGTATGCTGGACAATCAGGTGCAGAAAATTACGAGATTGGAAAAGTCATTCAGAAGAGTCCACAGGCAAGACCTTTTCATAGGAAAGTTAGGTGTCAGCCGGGCAAGGTGGGGCAAAAGATTTCGAAATCCAGTTGTGGTTCATTTTAATGAAGGTTAGATCATCTACATTTTGGGTAGCCAGACGAGTCCTTTTTTCAGTTAGTATTGAACCTGCAGCACTGAATACTCTTTCTGATAGGACACTAGCTGCCGGGCAAGCAAGCTCCTGCAATGCATATTCTGCCAATTCTGGCCAGGTGTCTAATTTGGATGCCCAGTAATCAAATGGGAATGACGGTTGAGGGAGAATGTCGATAAGGGATGAAAAATAGTTTGTAACCATACTGGACAAATGTTGTCTCCTGTCACTTTGAATTGATGCTGCAGTACCTGTCCTGTCTGCGGTCATAGCAAAATCACTCCACAACCTGGTCAGAAAACCCCTCTGGCCAACGCCACTTCTGATTTCTGCCCCTCTAACACCTCTGGTCTGCTGGTCCCTGGAGCTCGTGTGAGAACGATCACGGGCGCTGTGTGCAGGGAATGCCAGAAGCAAACGGTCAACAAGAGTTGATTGTTTTGTTGCTAATATTAGTTCCAAGTTCTCATGTGGCATAATATTTTGCAATTTGCCTTTATAGCGAGGATCAAGGAGGCAGGCCAACCAGTAATCGTCATCGTTCATCATTTTTGGAATGCGTGTGTCCCTTTTGAGGATACGCAAGGCATAATCCGCCATGTGGGCCAAAGTTCCAGTTGTCAAATCTGCGGTTGTGCTTGGTTGAGGGGCAGTTGCAGGCAAATCTACGTCACTTGTGTCCCTCAAAAAACCAGAACCCGCCCTTGCCACGCCACCAATTTCCAATGACCCCGGGAAAGCTTCCTCATTAAAAATATACTCATCCCCATCATCCTCCTCATCCTCCACCTCCTCTTCGCCCGCTATCTCGTCCTGTACACTGCCCTGACCAGACAATGGCTGACTGTCATCAAGGCTTTCCTCTTCCTCTGGTGCAGACGCCTGATCCTTTACGTGCGTCAAACTTTGCATCAGCAGACACATTAGGGGGATGCTCATGCTTATTATGGCGTTGTCTGCACTAACCAGCCGTGTGCATTCTTCAAAACACTGAAGGACTTGACACATGTCTTGAATCTTCGACCACTGCACACCTGACAACTCCATGTCTGCCATCCTACTGCCTGCCCGTGTATGTGTATCCTCCCACAAAAACATAACAGCCTGCCTCTGTTCGCACAGTCTCTGAAGCATGTGCAGTGTTGAGTTCCACCTTGTAACAACGTCTATGATTAGGCGATGCTGGGGAAGGTTCAAAGAACGCTGATAGGTCTGCATACGGCTGGAGTGTACAGGCGAACGGCGGATATGTGCGCAAAGTCCACGCACTTTGAGGAGCAGGTCGGATAACCCCGGATAACTTTTCAGGAAGCACTGCACCACCAGGTTTAAGGTGTGAGCCAGGCAAGGAATGTGTTTCAGTTGGGAAAGGGAGATGGCAGCCATGAAATTCCTTCCGTTATCACTCACTACCTTGCCTGCCTCAAGATCTACAGTGCCCAGCCACAACTGCGTTTCTTGCTGCAAGAACTCGGACAGAACTTCCGCGGTGTGTCTGTTGTCGCCCAAACACTTCATAGCCAATACAGCCTGCTGACGTTTGCCAGTAGCTGCCCCATAATGGGAGACCTGGTGTGCAACAGTGGCAGCTGCGGATGGAGTGGTTGTGCGACTGCGGTCTGTGGACGAGCTCTCGCTTCTGCAGGAGGACGAGGAGGAGGAGGAGGGGGTGCGAACGGCTACAGCCAACTGTTTCCTAGACCGTGGGCTAGGCAGAACTGTCCCAAACTTGCTGTCCCCTGTGGACCCTGAATCCACCACATTTACCCAGTGTGCCGTGATGGACACGTAACGTCCCTGGCCATGCCTACTGGTCCATGCATCTGTTGTCAGGTGCACCTTTGTGCTCACAGATTGCCTGAGTGCATGGACGATGCGCTCTTTAACATGCTGGTGGAGGGCTGGGATGGCTTTTCTGGAAAAAAAGTGTCGACTGGGTAGCTCGTAGCGTGGTACAGCGTAGTCCATCAGGTCTTTGAAAGCTTCGCTTTCAACTAACCGGTAGGGCATCATCTCTAACGAGATTAGTCTAGCTATGTGGGCGTTCAAACCCTGTGTACGCGGATGCGAGGCTAAGTACTTCCTTTTTCTAACCATAGTCTCATGTAGGGTGAGCTGGACTGGAGAGCTGGAAATCGTGGAACTAGCGGGGGTGCCGGTGGACATGGCAGACTGAGAGACGGTGGGAGATGGTATTGTTGCCGCCGGTGCCCTAGATGCAGTGTTTCCTACTACGAAACTGGAGATTCCCTGACCCTGACTGCTTTGGCCTGGCAAAGAAACCTGCACAGATACTGCAGGTGGTGCAGAAAATGGTGGCCCTACACTGCCGGAAGGGATGTTGCGTTGATGAGTAGCTTCATTGGCCGAGGGTGCTACAACCTTAAGGGACGTTTGGTAGTTAGTCCAAGCTTGCAAATGCATGGTGGTTAAATGTCTATGCATGCAACTTGTATTGAGACTTTTCAGATTCTGCCCTCTGCTTAAGGTAGTTGAACATTTTTGACAGATTACTTTGTGCTGATCAATTGGATGTTGTTTAAAAAAATGCCAGACTGCACTCTTTCTAGCATCGGATACCTTTTCAGGCATTGCAGACTGAGCTTTAACCGGATGGCCACGCTGTCCTCCAACAGGTTTTGACTTTGCCACGCGTTTTGGCCAAGATACGGGCCCGGCAGATGGAACCTGTTGCGATGTTGATGCCTGCTGCGGCCCCTCCTCCTCCGCTTCAGAACTGCTGCCGCCTGCACCCTGTTCCCCCAATGGCTGCCAATCGGGGTCAAGAACTGGGTCATCTATTACCTCTTCTTGTAGCTCGTGTGCAACTTCGTCTGTGTCACCGTGTCGGTCGGTGGTATAGCGTTCGTGATGGGGCAACATAGTCTCATCAGGGTCTGATTCTTGATCAGCACCCTGCGAGGGCAATGTTGTGGTCTGAGTCAAAGGACCAGCATAGTAGTCTGGCTGTGGCTGTGCATCAGTACACTCCATGTCAGATTCAACTTGTAATGGGCATGGACTGTTAACTGCTTCACTTTCTAAGCCAGGGACGGTATGTGTAAAGAGCTCCATGGAGTAACCCGTTGTGTCGCCTGCTGCATTCTTCTCTGTTGTTGTTTTTGCTGAAGAGGACAAGGAAGCGACTTGTTCCTGACCGTGAACATCCACTAACGACGCGCTGCTTTTACTTTTACCAGTTTCACGAGAGGAGGCAAAAGAGCTAGAGGCTGAGTCAGCAAGATAAGCCAAAACTTGCTCTTGATGCTCCGGCTTTAAAAGCGGTTTTCCTTCTCCCAGAAAAGGGAGGGTTCAAGGCCTTGTGTAGCCAGACGACGAACCTGGCTCCACAGCTCCAGACTTAGGTGCAATATTTTTTTTCCCACGACCACCTGATGCTCCACCACTACCACTACCCTCATTACCAGCTGACAATGAACGCCCCCGGCCACGACCTCTTCCACCAGACTTCCTCATTGTTTTAAAAACGTTACCAAATGAACGGTATTTGTTGCTGTCACACAACTTACACGGTGAGCTATAACTTCAGTATGATTTAGCTACCCCTTTACAGGTGGGTGAGACCACAACGAAAATCAGCCACAATGTTACACACTCTGTTGTTGTTGGCAACAAATGAGATGGCACACACGCAGGACTGTCACTGAAGCGCAAATGTAAATATTTATCTCCCACTGATTTGTGTTTGTTTTTTTTAAAAGGGAGACTTCAGAAAAAAAAAATTAAAAAAAAATTATTTTTTACAGAAGAATTTATAAAACAAATAAAATGAAATGATTGTTTCAGGGAGAATTTAGGAAAAAAAAAAAAAAAAAGGCTTTGTAGGGCCCACTGAGTGAGAGAGGACGCACACAGGAGTCAGGAGTGGCACACAAGCCCAGAGGCCAATATTAATCTCCCACCGATTGATTAAGTTATTTTTTTTGGTAGATTTTGGAACCCAAATCAAGCAAAAAAATTAATAGGCTTTCTATGGCCCACAATTGGGGAGAGAGAGAGAGATGGCACACCCAGGAGTCAAGACTGGCACACAAGCAGAAGGGGCAATATGAATCTCCCACAGATTTTTTTTTTTTTTTTTCAGGGAGACTTGAGAGAAAAAAAAATACAAAAAAAATGATTTTTTTCAGGAATAATTTAGAAACCAAAGAAAATAAAATGATTGTTTCAGGGAGAATTTAGAAAACAAATAAAACAAAAAATAGGCTTTCTAGGGCCCACTGAGTGACAGATGACGCACACAGGAGTCAGGAGTGGCACACAAGCCCAGAGGCCAATATTAATCTCCCACTGATTGATTTAGTTATTTTTTTTGGTAGATTTTGGAACCCAAATCAAGCAAAAAAATTAATAGGCTTTCTATGGCCCACAATTGGGGAGAGAGAGAGAGATGGCACACCCAGGAGTCAAGACTGGCACACAAGCAGAAAAGGCAATATGAATCTCCCACAGATTTTTTTTTTTTTTTTTTTTTTCAGGGAGATTTGAGAGAAAAAAAAATACAAAAAAAATGATTTTTTTCAGGAATAATTTAGAAACCAAAGAAAATAAAATTATTGTTTCAGGGAGAATTTAGAAAACAAATAAAACAAAAAATAGGCTTTCTAGGGCCCACTGAGTGACAGATGATGCACACAGGAGTCAGGAGTGGCACACAAGCCCAGAGGCCAATATTAATCTCCCACTGATTGATTTAGTTATTTTTTTTGGTAGATTTTGGAACCCAAATCAAGCAAAAAAATTAATAGGCTTTCTATGGCCCACAATTGGGGAGAGAGAGAGAGATGGCACACCCAGGAGTCAAGACTGGCACACAAGCAGAAGGGGCAATATGAATGTCCCACAGATTTTTTTTTTTTTTTTTTTTCAGGGAGACTTTAGAGAAAAAAAAATACAAAAAAAATGATTTTTTTCAGGAATAATTTAGAAACCAAAGAAAATAAAATGATTTTTTCAGGGAGAATTTAGAAAACAAATAAAACAAAAAATAGGCTTTCTAGGGCCCACTGAGTGACAGATGACGCACACAGGAGTCAGGAGTGGCAGACAAGCCCAGAGGCCAATATTAATCTCCCACTGATTGATTTAGTGATTATTTTTGGTAGATTTTGGAACCCAAATCAAGCAAAAAAATTAATAGGCTTTCTATGGCCCACAATTGGGGAGAGAGAGAGAGATGGCACACCCAGGAGTCAAGACTGGCACACAAGCAGAAGGGGCAATATGAATCTCCCACAGATTTTATTTTTTTTTTTTCAGGGAGACTTTAGAGAAAAAAAAATACAAAAAAATGATTTTTTTCAGGAATAATTTAGAAACCAAAGAAAATAAAATGATTTTTTCAGGGAGAATTTAGAAAACAAATAAAACAAAAAATAGGCTTTCTAGGGCCCACTGAGTGACAGATGACGCTCACAGGAGTCAGGAGTGGCACACAAGCCCAGAGGCCAATATTAATCTCCCACTGATTGATTTAGTGATTTTTTTTGGTAGATTTTGGAACCCAAATCAAGCAAAAAAATTAATAGGCTTTCTATGGCCCACTATTTGTGAGAGAGATGGCACGCTCAGGACTGGCACACAAGCCCAGAGGCCAATATTAATCTCCCACTTTTTTTTTTTTCCAGGGAAAATTTATAAACCCAATAAAATAATAAAAAAATAGGCTTTCTATGGCCCACTATCTGAGAGAGAGAGAGATGGCACGCTTAGGACTGGCACACAAGCCCAAAGGCCAATATTAATCTCCCACTGATTGATTTAATGATTTTTTCAGGTAGAATTTAGAACCCAAATCAAGCAAAAAAATTAATAGGCTTTCTATGGCCCACTGAGTGAGAGATGGCACACACAGGAGTAAGGAGTGGCACACAAGCCCTGAGGCCAATATTTTTCTCCCACTGATTGATTGATTGATTTTTTCAGGTAGAATTATGAACCCAAATCAACCAAAAAAATAAATAGGCTTTCTATGGCCCACTATTTGTGAGAGAGATGGCACGCTCAGGACTGGCACACAAGCCCAGAGGCCAATATTAATCTCCCATTTTTTTTTTTTCCAGGGAAAATTTATAAACCCAATAAAAAAAATAATAATAAATAGGCTTTCTATGGCCCACTATCTGAGAGAGAGAGATGGCACGCTTAGGACTGGCACACAAGCCCAAAGGCCAATATTAATCTCCCACTGATTGATTGATTGATTTTTTCAGGTAGAATTATGAACCCAAATCAACCAAAAAAATAAATAGGCTTTCTATGGCCCACTATTTGTGAGAGAGATGGCACGCTCAGGACTGGCACACAAGCCCAGAGGCCAATATTAATCTCCCACTTTTTTTTTTTCCAGGGAAAATTTATAAACCCAATAAAATAATAAAAAAATAGGCTTTCTATGGCCCACTATCTGAGAGAGAGAGAGATGGCACGCTTAGGACTGGCACACAAGCCCAAAGGCCAATATTAATCTCCCACTGATTGATTTATTGATTTTTTCAGGTAGAATCTAGAACCCAAATCAAGCAAAAAAATTAATAGGCTTTCTATGGCCCACTGAGTGAGAGATGGCACACACAGGAGTAAGGAGTGGCACACAAGCCCTGAGGCCAATATTTTTCTCCCACTGATTGATGTTGTGATTTTTTCTGGTAGATTTTGGAACCCAAATCAAGCAAAAAAATAAATAGGCTTTCTATGGCCCACTGAGTGAGAGATGACACAGACAGAGATGGCACTCTAGCAGAAATGTCAATCTTAATCTCCCACAAAAAAAAAAAAAAAAGGAACTGTCCTTCAATTACTATCTCCCTGCAGTAATCTCAGCCAGGTATGGCAGGCAGCAATAAGGAGTGGACTGATGCACAAATTAAATAAAAAGTGTGGACAAACAAAAAAGATAGCTGTGCAGAAAGGAAGGAACAAGAGGATTTGTGCTTTGAAAAAAGCAGTTGGTTTGCACAGCGGCATACACACAGCAATGCAGCTATCAGGGAGCCTTCTAGGGCAGCCCAATGAGCTACAGCGCTGAGGAAAAAATAAAAAAAAGGAGCTTCCACTGTCCCTGCACACCGAAGGTGGTGTTGGGCAGTGGAAATCACTACAGCACAAGCGGTTTGGTGGTTAATGGACCCTGCCTAACGCTATCCCTGCTTCTGACGAAGCGGCAGCAACCTCTCCCTAAGCTCAGATCAGCAGCAGTAACATGGCGGTCGGCGGGAACGCCCCTTTATAGCCCCTGTGACGCCGCAGACAGCAAGCCAATCACTGCAATGCCCTTCTCTAAGATGGTGGGGACCAGGACCTATGTCATCACGCTGCCCACACTCTGCGTTTACCTTCATTGGCTGAGAAATGGCGCTTTTCGTGTCATTGAAACGCGACTTTGGCGCGAAAGTCGCGTACCGCATGGCCGACCACGCAGAGGGGTCGGATCGGGTTTCATGAAACTCGACTTCGCCAAAAGTCGGCGACTTTTGAAAATGTTCGACCCGTTTCGCTCAACCCTAATCACAACCCTTACCCCAAAACAACCCTAATGTCAACCCTAACCATAACCCTAATCAAAACCCTAAATCCAACACACCCCTAATCCTAAACTCAACCCTAACCTCAAACCTAACCCTAATCCCAATACACCCCTAATCACAACCCTAACCTTAACCCTAATCCCAAACCTAACCCTAATCCCAAGCGTAACCCTAATGCCAACCCTAACCCTAATCCAAACCCTAACCCTAATCCCAACTCTAACCCTAACTTTAGCCCCAACCCTAGCCCTAACTTTAGCCCCAACCCTAACCCTAGCCCTAAGGCTACTTTCACACTTGCATCGTTTGGCATCCGTCGCAATCTGTCGTTTTGGACAAGAAACGGATCCTGGAAATGTACCCGCAGGATGCGTTTTTTGCCCATAGACTTCTATTGCCGACAGATCGTGACGGATGGCCACACGTCGCGTCCGTCGTGCACTGGATCAGTGTTTTGGTGGACCGCCAGCACAAAAAACGTTCAATGTAACGTTTTTTTGTACGTCGCATCCGCCATTTCTGACCGCGCATGCGTGGCCGTAACTCCGCCCCCTCCTCCCCAGGACATAGATTGGGCAGCGGATGCGTTGAAAAACTACATCCGCTGCCCACGTTGTGCATAATTTTCACAACGTGCGTCGGTATGTCGGGCCGATGCATTGCGACGGCCCCGTACCGACATAAGTGTGAAAGAAGCTAACCCTAAATTTAGCGCCAACCCTAACCCTAAATTTAGCCCCAACCCTAACCCTAAATTTAGCCCCAACCCTAACCCTAAATTTAGCCCTAACCCTAATCCAAGCCCTAGCCCTAACCCTAACCCTAGCCCTAGCCCTAACCCTAACCCTAGCCCTAACCCTAACCCTAGCCCTAACCCTAGCCCTAACCTTAGCCCTAACCCTAACCCTAACCCTAGCCCTAACCCTAGCCCTGACCCTAACCCTAGCCCTAACCCTAACCCTAATTTTAGCCCCAACTGCTCTTCTCCTGCCAGCCGACAGATGGAGACAGATGGCGGGCGCACTGCGCATGCGCCCGCCATTTTCTTTTCCCCGGCAGCCAGGAGGAGCAGCAGGAGGACCAAGGGACACCGATGAGTATGATAGGGTCCCCGAATCCCCCTATTTCTCTGTCCTCTGATGTGCGATCACATCAGAGGACAGAGAATTACACTTTGGTTTTGTTTTTTTTTGCGGTCGCTGGTAAACAGTTAATTACCGTCGATCGCAAAACAGGGGTCGGTAAAACCGACCCTGATCATGCTCTTTGGGGTCTCGGCTACCCCCGGTAGCCGAGACCCCAAAGATTCTCCCGGGGCCGGCCGGCGGGCGCACTGCGCATGCGCGCGCCATTTTGAAGATGGCGGCGCCCATCGGGAGCCACGAGGAGCACTGTAATGATGCGGTGGTCTAGGAGCAACATGGAACGAGCTCTGAAGGAAGTGGTAACTGTACTGACCGCAGTCCCTAAGCTCAACACAACACTAGAAGCAGCCGTGGAATGCTCCTAACTCTCCCTAGGCATCTTGTCACAGCCTAAGAGCTAACTACCCCTAAAGACAGAAGCAGGAAAACTATCTTGCCTCTAAATTTCTGGCAGTATAATTCTGCCGCTTCCTGACCTTGACACAAGGCCAACAGGGTTTTTTCTGCATGATCCACAGAATTAGGTTCGTCATACAATAATCCGAGCGCTTGAAAAAATGCATCTACATTCAATTATGCCGGATCCCCTGTTTCAAGAGAATAAGCCCAGTCTTGAGGGTCACCATGCAGCAAGGATATGATGATTTTACTTGCTGAATGGGATCACCAGAAGAACGGGGTTTCAAAGCAAAAAACAATTTGCAGTTATTTTTAAAATTCAAAAACTTGGATCTGTCCCCAAAAAACAAATCAGGAGTAGGAATTCTAGGCTCTAAAGCCGGAGTCTGAACAACATAATCTTGGATATTCTGTACTCTTGCAGCAAGTTGATCCACACGAGAAAACAAACCCTGAACATCCATGCCAGAGAATATATCCTGAACCACCCAGATATCAAGAGGAAAAAAAAAGAGACAAACTAGAGCACAGAAAAAAAATGGTTCAGAACTTTCTTTTCCTTCTTTTGAGCTGCATTTAATTCATTTTTGGCCACTTGTACTGTTATGATGCGGTGGTCTAGGAGCAACATGGAACGAGCTCTGAAGGAAGTGGTAACTGTACTGACCGCAGTCCCTAAGCTCAACACAACACTAGAAGCAGCCGTGGAATGCTCCTAACTCTCCCTAGGCATCTCGTCACAGCCTAAGAGCTAACTACCCCTAAAGACAGAAGCAGGAAAACTATCTTGCCTCAGAGAAAATCCCCAAAGGATAGATTAGCCCCCCACAAATAATGACTGTGAGTGGAGAGGGAAAAGACATACACAGAATGAAACCAGGATGAGCACAGGAGGCCAGTCTAGCTTGATAGATAGGACAGGATGGAATACTGTGCGGTCAGTATAAAACACTACAAAAATCCACGCAGAGTTTACTAAAAATCTCCACACCTGACTAAAGGTGTGGAGGGTAAATCTGCTTCCCAGAGCTTCCAGCAAGACAGAATTAATTCATACTGATAAGCTGGACAAACATAGAAAGCACTGAACGGATAAGTCCACAATCTGTGAACAGAACAGGCAAGTAAGAACTTAGCTTTGCTGAACTGGTCAGGAAAACAGGGAAATCCAAAGAGATGTGAATCCAACCAGAAACCATTTACAAGTGGCACTAGCTGAAGGAACAGCCAGACCTAAATAGCCGAGCAGAAGAGAAGATAAGTGGAGGCAGCTGATGACAGCTAATTCCAAGGAGCAGCCATACCACTTGAAACCACAAGAGGGAGCCCAAGAGCAGAACTCACAAAAGTGCCACTTACAACCACCGGAGGGAGCCCAAGAGCGGAATTCACAACAGAGCACCGGGGGAGACAGGTGAGTATCGGGGGGCGATCGGGGACCCCTTTTCTCTGTCCTCTGATGTGCGATCACATCGGAGGACAGAGAAATGAAAAAGAAATCGCGTTTTTTTTTTTGCGATCACCGGTAAACGGTTAATTACCGGCGATCGCAAATGCGGGGTCGGTACAAAACCCCCCGAATCATGTTCTCTGGGGTCTCGGCTACCTCCAGCAGCCGAGACCCCGGAGAAAATCCGACTCTGGGGGGCGCTATTTACTTTTTTAACAGCGCCGTTAATTAACGGCGCTGTTGTTTAAGTACCCTTAGCGGCCGCCGTTAAAAGGCGTATCGGCGGTCGTTAAGGGGTTAAAGTTGTGAAACTTTCTTCTTGTTTTTGTTTTTTTTATTACCTGAAACAAAACAGGCAATTTAAGAGGGGTGTATAGACGTTTCATATCCACTGTATAGAATGCAGAAGACATTTTGCAGTCAAACAAGGAATTTTTTTTCCAGAGATATAACAGTATCATGATGTGTAATTAACTATTGCATGAAGCGGCTTGTTACTTTTCAAATAAAAATAACATCTGTTGTTCAAGCTAAATTTATAGATATTTTAATTATTCATTTTATATGGAATAATCTCCCTGAGGCATCATTCTAGAAATGTGTGTTTGGTAAGTTGGTCACACCAGGTTTATGTATTATCTCAATTTTCTCTTGTTAGTATCCATAAAGTACATCTACCTATATTTTATGTTCAGTAATAAAAGATAATAAAATGATTCCTGTAGCTAATTAGTACTCTTCTTAAACTATGCCTGAAAAGTCTAACTTTTTATGAGTAATATGCTTCAATAAAATGATATATACAGAAAAATCAATAAATTTAAATAAAAAGCTATCAATGACAATGGCAATTATATTTATAGAAGTAATGATTCTTGTTGCGCAATCTTGTAATTTTTTTATTATACACATACATATTTTTATGTTTTTCTTCATTGTTTCAAGATCTCTGCTTGCAGCAATTCAACCAGATGCTTTATTCTTTACTGGCACTGAGTAAATAAAGGTCATGATCGCTTGATAGACACATAAGTGGAGGAAATTCACACTGATATGCTTTAACTTTCTGATTTCTGGAGATCTGACCTCAGGACCCCTGCTAATTCTTACAATAGAGAAACAGTGGAGTTAGCGGCTAACTAATGTTCTGAGAATAGAAATACATCTGCATTCAATTTAATGGGGTGGCCAGAAGTGTAAAGGTACCGTTACACTAAATGACTTACCAACGATCACGACCAGCAATACGACCTGGCCGTGATCGTTGGTAAGTCGTTGTGTGGTCGCTGGGGAGCTGTCACACAGACAGCTCTCTCCAGTGACCAACGATCAGGGGAACGACTTCGGCATCGTTGAA
This sequence comes from Ranitomeya imitator, assembly GCF_032444005.1. NCBI lineage: Eukaryota > Metazoa > Chordata > Amphibia > Anura > Dendrobatidae > Ranitomeya > Ranitomeya imitator. Next base: position 112,037,169 of record NC_091283.1, on the reverse strand, counting down.
ACTGTCTTCAACAATGCCGAAGTCCCCGGGTAACCAGGGTAAACATCGAGTTACTAAGTGCAGGGCCGCGCTTAGTAACCCGATATTTACCCTGGTTACAAGTGAACACATCGCTGGATCGGCGTCACACACGCCGATCCAGCGATGACAGCGGGTGATCAGCGACCAAAAAAAGGTCCTGATCATTCCCCAGCGACCAACGATCTCCCAGCAGGGGCCTGATCGTTGGTCGCTGTCACACATAACGAGATCATTAGCAGGATTGTTGCTACGTCACAAAAAGCGTGACGTTGCAATGATATCGTTAACGAAATCGTTATGTGTGAAGGTACCTCAACTGTGCATGGAAAATATGTGAATAAGCTGATTACAGGGGTATTTCCATGTTAGACATTTATGAAACAAATTAAAAACAATATTCAACATGCTATAAAAATCACTTGATGAGCTGAGATGTCCAACACAACCACTACGTGGCCACATGTAGATAAAGGTTATAAACATCTTGTGGCAGAGCATCGCAAAATCATGCTTTTTTTCATCTGCTTATCTCATGCCACACATCTTGGGACGCAAAGATGGACCAGAAACACACGTCTATATTTTGTAGTTTTCTTCTCTCTCTTATAGTAATGTAAAATATATAATGAAGTTTACATGGACATGAAAGTGATTTCAATTTCAGCTGGTAAAGTATGGACAACTAGTGAGAATATACATTTTTACATTGGCTATACAGGTCTTGGAGTACTCCTGTCTTTTAGGGAGATCTAATAGATATACATCTTGGAACTGAGATGTGATGAAAAGATGAAATATATTGAATGACTCCAATAAAAAATTGTAGACCTTTTGGCGTATACAATAGATCTTCATCAGTACATGGATTGCACAGGAGAGTGTACTGATAAAGGTCAAATATATAGACCGAAACATCTTCAATTTTCGATTGAAGTTATTAAAAAATGTAATCTGTTCATCGCATCTGAGTACCAAATTTTATATCAACTCTGTCAGGGGATAGAATTCTACTTTAGCACCTACTGAAAAAAAATCTTAGAATCATAGAGTTGGAAGGGACCTCTTGGGTCATCTGGTCCAACCCCCTGCTCAATGCAGGATCCACTAAATCACCCAAGAGAGATGTCTGTCCAGCCTCTGTTTGAAGACTTCCATTGAAGGAGAAATCATCACCTTTCGTGGCAGCCTGTTCCACTCATTGATCTCCCTAACTGTCAAAAAGTTTTTTTCTAATATCTAATCTGTGTCTACATCCATTCAGTTTCATCCCATTGCTTCTAGCCTTTGTGTAAATGAGAATAAAACAGATACTTCTACTCTGTTACAGCCCTTGAGATATTTGTAGACAGATATTAAGTCTCCTCTGCTGCCATGCTTTTCCTTATTATTATTATTTTATTATTATTATAGCGCCATTTATTCCATAGCACTTTACATGTGAGGAGGGGTATATATTATAAAAAACAAGTACAATAATCTTAATCAATACAAGTCACGACTGGTACATGAGGAGAGAGGACCCTGCCCACGAGGGCTCACAATCTACAAAGGATGAGTGAGAATACAGTAGACAAGGGTAGAGCTGGTAGTGCAGTGGTGTGGTCTTTCAGTGGTTATTGCAGATTGTAGGCTTGTCGGAAGAGGTAGGTCTTCAGGTTCTTTTTGAAGGTTTCCATGGTAGGTGAGAGTCTGATATGTTGGGGTAGAGAGTTCCAGAGTATGGGGATGCACAGGAGAAATCTTGTATGCGATTGTAGGAAGAAGAGATAACAGTGGAATATAGGAGATCTTGGGAGGAACGGAGGTTGCGTGTGGGTAAGTACCGGGAGACGAGGTCACAGATGTATGGAGGAGACAGGTTGTGGATGGCTTTGTATGCCGTGGCTAGGGTTCTGAACTGGAGTCTTTGGGTAATGGGGAGCCAGTGCCGGGATTGGCAGAGGGGAGAGACTGGGGAATAGCGGGGGGACAGGTAGATTATTTGGGCAGCAGAGTTTTAGAATAGATTGGAGGTGTGCGAGAGTGTTAAAGGGGAGGCCACAGAGCTGGAGGTTGTAGTAGTCAAGGTGGGAGATGATGAGGGCATGGACCTATCATTAAGTGCCATGCTTTTCCTTATCATTATTTTAGGGAAATCTTTGAAATCTTCTATACTGCAGTATCTGTTGACAATAAAGAAGAGAGGAATTGGAACCTACTGAACCTCAATAATATCTTGGTTTACATTGTTTGATAGTGTATTCTAGTTTGAAAAGTTATTTAAATATTATCATGACTCAAAATTAGTGTGTAAGTTTACTTTTCCTGAGAAACACCAAATTATTTTAAAGCTTTAGAGCAGAATTCTAAAACACGGCTAGTTATATGAACTGCATATAGAAAAAAATTTGAATTTGAAGGGTCACTTTCTCTGCAGGGTGACATTTTCAGTGATACCATTTTTTTTTTCAATACACCTTTTGATAATTTTTTAAACATTTTTGGCATGTTTTTATTTTATTCTTTTATATGGCATTCATCATATGGGTTATGATACAGTTTTATAGCTTGGGTCATTATAGATGCTGCGAAACTAAATGTGGACTTTTTTGCTTTCATTAATTTATACATAAAACAGCATTTTTAGTGTCAAAATATGTTTTCAGACTTTATTATGATTTTTTAAATTGTTACCATTTTATTTTAGTTTTTTTGCACCCCCCATTGGCTCCTTACAATAATATTGTCTTTCAATTAGTACCATATAGTAATTCTAAGAAATATCTTCTAGCAATGTCCCAATCATGGTCCACATCTTGTAGTAATGCTTCCATCCTGGTCCTATACTTGTAGTGATTTCACCATCTTGTAGTCAGATGCCCTTCCTGATCCTCATCTTGTAGTGATGTCCCCATCCTGCTCCTCGATCTTCCAGTAATGACTCCATCCTGGTCCCCCATCTTGCAATAATAACCACATCCTGGTCCCCGATCTTGCAGTAATGACCCCATCTTGGTCCTCCATCTTGCAGTATGACCCCCATCCTGATCCCCCATCTTGCAGTAATGTCCTCATCTTGGTCCCTATATTGATCTTCACACTCATATAAAAAATCCTTCTTACCTGACCTTGCTCTCTTGGCAAACAGCGTCATCTTCTCTTCCACAGCCAGGACAGCGGATGGCACTGATGTCATACGCTGCCTGCATCGGGATGCCGGCATCAGCTTCTGGCTTGCTCCATGATGCATATTAATTGAATTTGCTTTCAAGGCTGCACATTAAACTGAAGAGTAGCAGTGATGTCGGTGGCCCCCTGGACCAGGCCACATTGGAACGGTGGTGTCCAGTGCCAGTGCGTCACATGAAGCAATCCATTGATACCCATTCTTTAGAATATATTCACACAAAGTTTTTATGTAAATTGTCTGGCTGAAAAATAAAATCTAAATATGCTTCAAAAGAGATGATATAGAATGTCAATCTATTTTCCCTTACTTCAGTCAGCAGCACATATTCTCTATTATGCAAGCTGATAAGAGAGGAGAGGTGAAAATTTTCATTGATTCTGGAATGCTATATAAGGTGTCCTGAGCTCCATCTCCTTTTTGTATTTTATTTTTTCACAAACTGACTTAAGGCCCCCCACCAGGTTCATAGAATCATAGAATGTTAAAGTTGGAAGGGACCTACAGGGTCTTCTTGTCCAACCCCTGCTCAATGCAGGATTCACTAAACCATCTCAGATAGATGCCTGTCCAACTCTGTTTGAAGACTTCCATTGAATGAGAGCTCACCACCTCTCGTGAAAGCTTGTTCCACTGATCGATCACCCCCACTGTCAAAAAAGTTTTTTTCTAATACCTAATTTGTATCTTCTTCCTTTCAGTTTCACTCCATTGCTTATTGTGTTTCTATGTGCAAATGAGAATAAGAATGATCCCTCTACACTGAGCCATCCCTTTATATATTTGTAAACAGCTTTTAAGTCTTCTCTTAGCCTCCTATTTTGCAAGCTAAACATTCCCAGGTCTTTTAACCATTCCTTGTACGGCATACTTTGCAGTCCGTTCACCATCCTGTTAGCTCTTCTCTAAACTTGCTCCAGTTTTTATATGTAATTTTTAAAATGTGATGCCCAGAACTGGGTACAGTATTCCAGAAGAGGCCTGATCAAGGAGGAGTAGAGGGGGATATTTACTTCACGTGATCTAGACTCTTTGCTTCTCTTAATACATCCCAGAACTGTGTTTGCCTTTTTTGCGGCTGCATCACACTGTAAACTCATGTCCAGTCTTTTTCACATGTGCCGTTGCTTTGTTCTATTCCTCCCATTCATTTTTCTTGCCCAGAGAGATCGTTGGGTTCATCCATCAATCTAATGTATATATGGACTCCCTGATAGAGGAATTTGGGGAGGAAAGAGCATCTCTCTCTGAGAGAACACAGGGACAATCAGCAAAGCAAGCTCTCCTGTCTTTGCGAGAGTCAGTCAAAATAGTAGCCGGCTGAGCCATCGATCATTCCAACAAGTATCTAAAGTATAGGTGGGGCAAAAGAATATTATAGGGAGGGAGCCTTGTGCTGCTGATGGGACTAATAGAAAATAGGTTACCTTCTAAATTTATAAATTCCTTTACATGCCTTTCAACAGCATAACAGATGGGGATGTAGCAAGTAAATTACTAAAAAGGAACCTACTGCATAGAACTCAAAAGTGACTATAGAAAAGTATTAAGAGAATTTCTGAGAGTCCTTGTTAAATATTAGATCTTCTGAAACAAGCAGCATAATATAATACCTGAAGATGGGACTTTAGAGCTCAGGAATTTTATTGAGTTGTTGAACTGTAAGGCTGTAACAGCTTTTAAAGTATAAGCTAATAGGAATTTCAAGAGGCACTCTTTTTGGGGGGGTGAATTGAAATGTTTTTCCTTTAATAGGCTAGGTTCACATTATGTTATGTGAACCCGTTTAACGGACTACATTACACCGCGGCATAACGCCAGTAATGGCGAACGCATCGCTAGCGCATGCCCACATTGGGCGTGCGCTAGCGATGTGCCGTCATTTGAGTGACGGACCACGAACGCTGCTTGCAGCGTTCGCAATCCGTTCCTCGCTAGCGCAGATTGGGGATCTGCGCTAGCGGGATCGGCAAACACGATCCCTTTTGGGACATTGCGTTAGGGCAGTCAGTTTAGAGCATTGCGCTACGGACTGCGCTAACGCAGTGTGAACCTAGCCTTAACCTCGTAAGGACCAGGGGTATTTCTGTTTTTGTGTTTCCATTTTTTGCTCCCCTTCTTCCCAGAGTCATAACTTTGTTATTTATCCAGCAATATGGCCATCTGAGGGCTTGTTTTTTTGTGGAACAAGTGTTACTTTTGAATGACATCATTGCTTTTAGCATATCATGTACTAGAAAATGGGAAAAAATTCTAATGGCAGTGAAATTGCAAAAAAAAGTGCAATTTCACAATTGTTTTTTTTTTTTAACATGTTCACTAAATGCTAAAACTGCCATTATGATTCCCTAGGTCATTATGAGTTTGTAGATAACCTGTCCATGTTTGGTATTTGTCAAAAGTTTGTTAAGTTTGTAAAACAAATGGTGCCATTTTCCGAGACCCGTAGCATCTCAATTTTTTGGGATCTTGGTCTGGGCTAGGGCTTACTTTTTGTTCTCTGAGCTGACATTTTTACTGAAACCATTTTGGGATAGATATGATGTTTTGATCGCCAATTATTGCATTTTATTGCAATGTTGCAGCAACCAAAAACGTAATTCTGGTTCAGATTTTTTTCTCATTACACCATTTATGGATCACATTAATAATTTTTATATCTATAGATTGGGCGATTCTGAATGCGTCAAAACCAAATATGTGTATTTTTATTTATTTTTTAATTGTTTTATTTTGAATGGGGCAAAAGGAGGTGATTTGAACTTTTATATTTTTTTATTTTTTTTGATATTTTTAAAAACCTTTTTTACTTTTTTTTACTTTTTACTTGCTTTAAGGCCGGCGTCACACTAGAGAGAACTACGGACGAGGGAGAGGCGCAAAAAAAATGCATTGCACACAGACCAATGTTTCTCTATGGGGCAGCTTCCATCTGCCTTATATTTCTCGGCCAAATTTTACGGACTGAGAAAATTGCAGCATGCTGCGATTGTCAACTTATTCCTCCAAAAATACACCAATGAAAGTCTATGGGGCGAGAAAAATACAGATTACACACGGACCACACTTCTGCCTTGCTAGAAATACGCACCGGTTTCCTATAGAAAAGCCAGTAATTCAGTGCGGTGTACAGTAAAATCACACTGACAGGTTAGAATAGAATAGATAAAATAAATGTCTACACATAGAATAGGTAGATATATATATATATATATATATATATATATATATATATATACAGTACAAACCAAAAGTTTGGACACACCTTCTCATTTAAAGATTTTTCTGTATTTTCATGACTATGAAAATTGTATATTCACACTGAAGGCATCAAAACTATGAATTAACACATGTGGAATTATATACTTAGCAAAAAAGTGTGAAACAACTGAAAAAAAGAGAATGCCAAGAGTGTGCAAAGCAGTCATCAAAGCAAAAGGTGGCTTCTTTGAAGAACCTAGAATAACTACTATATAATTGTCTAAGGGGTACTTCCATCTGTCCTTCTGTCTGTCTGTCTGTAACGGTTATTCGTTCACTGATTGGTCTCGCCAGCTGCTTGTCATGGCTGCCGCGACCAATCAGCGATGCGCACAGTCCGGAAGAAAATGGCCGCACTCACTGCGCGGCGCCCACATACTCCCCTCCAGTCTGCCCTCACACAGTGTTAATGGCAGTGGTAATGGACGCGTAATATGCCGCGGTGTAATGCAGTCCGTTACCGCTGCTATTAACCCTGTGTGACCAAGTTTTTTACTATTGACGCAGCCTATGTAAAAACATCGAATGTTAAAAATAATTAAAAAAATAAAAAATGATTATATACTCACCTACGCCGCCTTTCCTGCTCCTCGTGATGCAACCGGCAGGTTGCGGTCGCACGGATGGTCTGGCAGGACCTGCCATGACGTCACGATCATGTGACTGCGACGTCATCACAAGTCCTGCGTGCCTGCGCGGAAAGGACCTGCCATGACGTCACGGTCATGTGACCGCTACACGGTCATGTGACCGCGATGTCATGACAGGTCCTGCACAACAAGGACCTGCCGTGACATCATGGTCATGCGACCGCGACACGGTCACGTGACCGCGACGTCAGCACACCCTGGGACCGGAAGATGCCGCCTGCACCCCACACAGGCGACAGTGCTACAACGCGCCTACGGAAGGTGAGTATATGTTTATTTTTTATTTTTTTAACCTGTATCATACGTGACTGGGCAATATACTACATAGCTGGGCAATATACTACATGGGCTGTGCAATATGCTACGTGGCTCTGTGTTGTATACTACGTCACTGGGCAATATACTACGTCACTGGGCAATATACTATGTAACTGGGCAATATACTATGTGGCTCTGCTGTATACTATGTCACTGGGCAACATACAATGTAACTGGGCAATATACTACGTCACTGGGCAATATACTACGTCACTAGGCAATATACTATGTAACTGGGCAATATACAATGTAACTGGGCAAAATACTACGTGGCTGAGCAATCTACTACGTGGACATACATATTCTAGAATACCCGATGCGTTAGAATCGAGCAACCATCTAGTAAGGCATAATTTCAGTTGTTTTACACTTTTTTGTTAAGTATATAATTCCACATGTGTTAATTCATAGTTTTGATGTCTTCAGTGTGAATGTACAATTTTCATAGTCATGAAAATACAGAAAAATCTTTAAATGAGAAGGTGTGTCCAAACTTTTGGTCTGTACTTTATATATATGTCAGTGAGACGCACATCTACAGTATATATATATTTATATTTAATACAGAGCTAGATAGCATAAAAGCCGGTAATTCAATTGCCGGCTTTTGCTATCAAACCTGACAGGATATGAGACATGGTTTACATACAGTATACCATTTCATATCCGTTATATTTTTACATATTCCTCACTAGTAATGTTAGTAGTTGTGTGCAATATTTGGGAGCTCTAGGTGTTAAAATAAAGGGTTAATTCACGGATAAAACTGGCATGGGCCCCGCTCAATTTTCTCCACCAGAGTGGGAAATCCAGCGACTGAAGGCAGATATTAATAGCCCAGAGAGGCACCATGGTTATTGGCCCCCCTGGCTAAAAACATCTGCCCCCAGCCACCCCAGAAAACGCACATCTGTAAGATGCGCCAATTCTTACACTTAGCCACTCTCTTCCCACTCCCCTGTAGCGGTGGGATATGGGGTAATAAGGGGTTAATCTCACATTGCTAATGTAAGGTGACATTAAGCCTGGTTAATAATGGAGAGATGTCAATAAGACACCCACCCATTATTAACCCAATAATAGTAAAGAGTTAAAAATACACACACACATTATGAATAAAGTATTTTAATGAAATAAATAAACACATGGGGTTTTAATATATTTATTGTATGCTGAATCCACCTGAAGACCCTCATTCTTCTGAAAAAAAAGGAAAATAAAAAAGCTACAATATCCCATACTTGTCCGCCGTACAGTCATGTCCCACGCTGTAAATCCATCTGAAGGGGTTAAATAGATGTACCTTTTCTGGGGTGGCTGGGGTCAGATGTTTTTAGCCAGGGGGCCAATAACCATGGTCCCTCTCTAGGCTATTAATATCTGCCCTCAGTCACTGGCTTTCCCACTCTGGTGAAGAAAATTGTGCGGAAGCCCACACCAGTTTATTCTGTGATTTAACCCTTTATTTTAACACCCAGAGCTCCCAAATTCTGCACACACAAACTGCTAACATTATTAACAATTATAACAGATATGAAATGGTTTACTGTATGTAAACCATGTCTCATATCCTGTCGGGTTTGGTAAGGAGATCGCAAAAGCTGGCAATTAAATTACCGCCTTTTATGGTATCTAGCTCTGTATATATATATATATATATATATATATATATATATATATATATATATATATATATATATATATATAAATCGCATCCTCGCATTGAATACGGATCACTGTTCAGGAACTGTTCTGTGTATCTCGGCCATAAAAAACGGACCGTATTTTTATTTTTATACATTAGGTCTGACCCCGGCCTAATAGTCTCCATGGGACACTAGAAGTTGCGATCATCTAATCGCCTGTGCTATACACAGCAGGGCAGCAGCCCTGCTATGTGTAACAAAAGTGCTCATCTGCTATGAGCACCAAGCACAAGGTGGAGTTCATAGCAGTTCAGCAATGACAATCACAAGGGTTTACTACAGACCCCGGGTTGTTATGCCAACCCATCTGCACCCCACGGTCATGTGACACGAGCGCCGATGGGCCGAGCTAAGAGGCGCATCCGGTTTGTGCAAGTTAAATGCTGCTGTCAGAGACTGACAGCGGCCTTTAACTAGGTAACTAGATCAGCTGTCGGAAAAGGTGCAGGCTCATCGTCGGAGCCTGCACCAAATAGGTGAGGCAACTTATGACAGACATAGCACGTCATAGGTCGTTAAGGGGTTAAAGCTAATGGTCCTAACTAGAACAATAGTACTTGCATTGCCATATCGAGGGTGCTTTGTTCAGAAGGATCTTCATATTGTTGTCTGGCTGGAGAACTGGGAAAGAGAACAAAGATTAATAAGGCAAAGGCTATATGGTGATATGTCATGACTAGTGTTGAGCATTCCGATACCGCAAGTATCGGGTATCGGCCAATACTTGCGGTATCGGAATTCCGATACCGAGATCCGATACTTTTGTGGTATCGGGTATCGGTATCGGATCCATAGGAATGTGTAAAATAAAGAATTAAAATAAAAAATATTGATATATTCACCTCTCCGGCGGCCCCTGGACATCACGCTGGTAACCGGCAGGCTTCTTTGTTTAAAATGAGCGCGTTTAGGGCCTGCGAATGACGTCGGGGCTACTGATTGGTCGCGTGCCGCTCATGTGACCGCCACGCGACCAATCAGATGCTGCGACGTCATTCGCAGGTCCTAAATTCCTAGAATTAGGAATTTAGTGAATGAGAATGACGTCGCGGCTTCTGATTGGTCGCGTGCCGCTCATGTGACCGCCACGCGACCAATCAGAAGCCGCGACGTCATTCTCATTCACTAAACTCCTAATTCTAGGAATTTAGGACCTGCGAATGACGTCACGGCTTCTGATTGGTCGCGTGGCGGTCACATGGGCGGCACGCGACGAATCAGAAGCCGCGACGTCATTCCCAGGTCCTAAACGCGTGCATTTTAAACAAAGAAGCCTGCCGGTTACCAGCGTGATGTCCAGGGGCCGCCGGAGAGGTGAATATATCAATATTTTTTATTTTAATTCTTTATTTTACACATTAATATGGATCCCAGGGCCTGAAGGAGAGTTTCCTCTCCTTCAGACCCTGGGAACCATCAGGATACCTTCCGATACTTGGTGTCCCATTGACTTGTATTGGTATCGGATATCGGTACCGGCGATATCCGATATTTTTCGGGTATCGGCCGATACTATCCGATACCAATACTTTCAAGTATCGGACGGTATCGCTCAACACTAGTCATGACAGCAATTTTAGTCAAGTTGCTATAGATGAGTAAAATTAGAATTTCCATGTTTTTTCCAGGAAAATGTCAGTCCTTTGAAAATAATAAATCTTAAGCTCTGTGGTTTCCTCAGACCCCAGAACATAAAAAATTAATATGTAAAAAATAAAGAAAATTGTTACACTCACCCCACCACCCCTGCCCATCCGTTCCTCCACATCACCTATCCGGTCCTTGTCGCATCTTCTGCCTCATCTTCCGCCCCTTTGTGTTCTTTCTATCTTATTGAGTTCCATAGGACAAATTGTAAGAGCAGACTAACATATTTCTTTTCTTTTGCAGGTCATTACTTGACTCTGAATCACAGGAATTACCATATACAGAATTATCCACTTGTTATAATTTAATTTATTATTGCATTCAGTTTAACAACCTGACTGCTGTCTCTTCTTACAAAAGATCGCTACTCCCTATAATCACGCATAGAAAAAAAAAGTCTTTAATTAAAAAATAAAATCAAATTACAATTAAAAATGTTTCATTAATTGGTATTAGTTAACATAAAATAGTGAAGTAACACTTTCCATTTAAAAAATGGATAGTTTATAGGTTAGCTTTGTTGGTGGTGCATAACAATGCTAAGGAAATACATGGTTTACTCCAAGACTATGTGAATTGTAGAGATGCTCCAGAATTGTTATCCAGATTTATAGGTGGAAGATTATAAAGTATTTGAATGGCAGTAAAATGAATGTGATTTTAGCAAATCTCATAGACACATTTTAAAAACATTTCCACAAAAAAAAATTCATGCAGTTACATAGTTAATATAGTTGAAAAAAGGCAAAATGTCCAACAAGTTCAACTGAGGGATGGCATAGACACAACTATAATGCATGATCCAGACCCCAAAAAGCCCTAATCTTTGTTTCCTGATCTAGATGTGATTATATTTTCTCAGCAGGTTAATTCTTTATGTAGAACTTTATGCAATTTTATAACACACAGAGAGTAATTCTGTTTGTGCATCAAAATTCTCAACTGATTTCTTTCTGGCTCACAAGGACAAGCCCTAATTATTATTCTTAAAATACAGTAAATTTATTTTACTTTGTTGCAAAATGTATGTGACTGCAATGAATGCCAAATTGAAATGTCATGACAGAAAGGTATACCTATAGCCTACTTGAAAAAGCTGCCAAAAGCAAAACATCATGATTGTTATTATGAAAACACTGACATATTTTGCTGTTTATTCATGAAGTCGCCCTTGGGTAATTTCATAGACGTGTTTTTTTTCTGTGTCCGAAAAATGAAAAGTGTACATGCTAAAAAACAGTGTAAAAACATTAAAATATGGCAATAAGCAAGGTACTTAATAGCCAGGGCTAAAGATATGTTCTCAGGGGAATGGACTTTGATTAATCTGCTGCAGTTTCGCTGTTGGGGGTGCAGAGTTATCCACACCACAAATCCGCAATAATATACAGTGCAAAACAAGCAGTGGTGTAACTAAAGTTCGATAAGCACTGGTGGAAAATTTGGACTTGGGCCCCCACCTGCATTTTGGTCAGATGTATGGGCCTATGTAGAGTTCTAAATCGTATAGAGACATACATATTCGCCCCATGAAATAATGCCCCACGTATTGGCTTCTTCTTGTAATAATCTGCCCCATTCTGGGTCCCTTTCCGTAATAATGTCTCCATCCTAGCCCCTTCTAGTAATAATGCCCCCCCATCATTGGCCCCATGCTATAGCATTTTCTCCCATCCTGGTTAATGTCCCCCATCCTGGTATAATATCATGCATCCTGGTATAATGTCCCCATTCTGGGCCCTTCCATTCTTCTCCAACACATTTAAAAAAGAAATATATGATTCTACTCACCTTCCTCCACTCCAATGCTGTGCGGCGTCCTCTTCTGTAGCTGGTGCAGAAGCCAGCGATTGACTTTAGCAAGTTGGTACGTGCAGCGCATCACATTACTGCCATGCACCACACATGGCCACATCAGCTGCTGGCCGCTAATTGGCAGGCGGCTTGTATAGCAGCACAAACACCCAACAGATCTCTGCTCCACAATGCATTCCACCTGTATGTGCGTCCAAGGATGCATTTACAGGGAACATTGGTGTAGGCGGCCCCCAATCTCGAACAAGCCCAGTCACACCCTCCGCAACCACGTTCATAGCACCCCTGAATACAAATATATGGGATTTTCAAAATTATTGTGGAATTTGTTTTTTAATGAAAATCAATCCATGCTGTGAATTTTCAAATATTTGTTTCAATCTGAGTATGGCAAGCTGGGGGTCTACAGATGCAACCCTGCTGAAGGGCATGAGCTTCTGCACTTTCTGAAGCTATGACATATAGAAATGTAATGCTACTTAAAATCTCACGGTTTACAATGTGAAAAATAAAGGATTAAACTATGAGCGTGGAATAGTAGCAGTACAAAGAATAGACATATAAGGCTGAGGCTACACACAGACTTTTTACAGATCGATTTTCTAGTTTTAGCTAGAGAGCTACAGCTGCTGTCCAGAGGATTACATTGATCTCCATGAAAGTTTGTTATTGTTACTTAATAGGTAAAATTGGAAAATCTTGCTTTAAAAAAAATCTGTGTGTAGTTTGATACGAAGTCCTCATTTAAACGTCCATCTTGATTCTTGTATATGAAAAAACAACCAATTTCATATTTTCATTATTTGTAATTTGTCAGAAAACATGAGTCCATCAAGTTCAACCTATATTCTAACATGTTAATTCAGAGAAAGGCAAAAAAACATGATGTAGTTGGTAACAGCCCTATATTAATTGAAAAATATTTCCCTCACTACTCCAGATACGAAAATCAGACTAATTACCTGTATCAATGTCTCCTCACAAAATATAGTATCTATAACCTGTAATATTGTATTTTTCATGAAAGGCATTCAGACTCTCTTATCTACCCCCTCATATATTTGTACTTTGTAATAAGATCCTCCATAAACCTGTGTTTTTCAAAACTGAAAAACCCCAAGTTTGGTAACCTGTTTTGGTATTACAGTTCACCTACTTCCTTTACCTTGGTCTCTGTTCTCTTCATGTGGCCGTGGACAGCTATGCCCTTTTTATACACTTAGGTCGTGGTCACATTTGCAACTGCAATGTGAGAAACTTGCGCGAGTCTCTCGCCTCAATACCCAGCACTGCCGCAAGGCACTCGGGACCTGAGCATGCGGCTGCATGTATTTCTATGCAGCTGAACGCTCCGGTCCCAAGTGCAGGCGGCAGTGCTGGGTATTAAGGCAAGAGACTCCCGCAAGTTTCTTACATTGCAGTTGCAAGTGTGACATTGGCCGTAGGCCCAAAATTGTACAAAGTATTCTAAGTGTGGCTTCACCAGTAACTTGTATAGAGGAAAACGATGTTCTTGTCATGATCATCTATGCCTTTATTTACTTTGGCAGCAGCTACCTTACACTGGGCCCTAAAGTTCAGTTTTCCATCCACCAATAACTCAAAGTATTATTGAGACAGTTTTACCCAGTGTTTTACTATTTAATATTGAATTATACGTTTTGTTTCCTCTTCACTCAAATTCCAAGCTTACCTAAATGACTCTATAAATGTTAAATTATCCTCCTTTGTGTTGATTGTCTTGTAGAGCTTAACATCTTTAATAAAATTCTACTCTATATGCCCTCTTGCAATTAATATATTAAATAGAAGAGGGCCTAATACTGACCCCTAGGATGCCACACCATTAACTGTATCCCAATCAGAGAGTGTGTTCCATTAATAACCGCCCTCTGTTTCCTATCACTAAGTCACTTATTTTCATTTTACTTACCAACATTTTATCATATGAAATGCCTTTTCTCTTTGTGACTGGACTGTGAGCTAATCTAGGGGCCAGGGTCTTGCATTTCAAATATTCTAGGTCTCTAGCTACCCCTTCATACACTACATGTAAAATATTCAGCTTGGTTATAATGACCATATGCTAACTCTTTGAAGCTCAGTGACCAGGGTATGGTGTCAGGATTTACACTTCTGTACTCATAGGAAGAATACTCCAAGCAAGAATGCTCCAATGTTCTGAGTTTTGCCATGCTGGAAATCCAGTTTGTCCATTTGGTAAAGGAACAGTTTGCTTATGGCAGACTCACTTTCATGCAAATACATTTCCCTTACACCTGCATTATGCGCACACCTGAACCTCAAGTTCTTCAGAATTAGAAGTCTATGGTGCGCAACTTTAATAAGGTGCCATAGTTAAAAAAAATATTTAGGAAAAATACATGAAAAAGCTGCACTCACTGTGGCATTTTTTCCATGCAAACAATTCATAATAATTAAAAGTCGCAAAAGTTGAATTTTTTTGCACAACATGCAACTGTGCCACATTTATGTGAACTGGAAGGTGATTAATGAGAGCATGTGGCCTAGCACCGGTCAACAGATTCACTATAATTTACATCAAAACTTGTGATAAATTATAACAGGAAGAGACCAACTTCTTACTCTAGTGTAGGGGCAGTCCAAAAGAGATGCTAAATTCCTTAAAGGCATGCAGATATCCCACTATATTAGGTTACTCCTTAATTTATTCCTTCACTATTGTTCTAGTACATTACATTCAGATTTTACCATGCGTTACTGACCCAGTATTTTTGGTACATGCAATCTTTCTACGGTTCTCCAAGTTAAAATTCTGATATTGGAGTTATGTGTTTTTTTCCACTTCTGGTAATACTTTAAGGCTATGCACACACAAACATTATCAAGGAGCTTTTGGAGCAAATACTCCACAAATCCTCCCCCAAAACTCAAAACTCCTCAAAAACTGTGTTTCCACTCAGATTACTCTACGGTTACTCAACAAAATGACTCCATGTGCACATGGAGTATTACGGTATCACAAATGTGCTAAGTATTTGGGACACCTCCACTTTACAACTACAGAAGCTTTTAGGACATCCCATTCTATACCCATAGGGAATAATATGGAACTGGTCCCTCCCATTCAAGGTAAAACAATTTCCACTCATTTGGGTAGGTTTTCTATATTTTGGAGCATGTCCATGGAAATTGTTGACCATTTATCCAGAAGATGAGTTGTAAGATCAAATTCTGATATCGGATAAAAGGACCTAGTTTTCAATCTTTTGTGTTTGACATGATGGGTGCTGGTACGGAAGCTGTGCGAAATTGAGGAGACTGAAATGCTTGTTCAGCCTCTAGTAGGGGTGGGTCATTTATGATTGTAGTGATGTGTTCAGCAGCATTTCTGTCCAGACTTGCACCAGAATGGGAGATACAAGGGATTGAATTGGAGGGAGGAGGCAAATATGGCTTCTTTTATTATTTTAAAGCAGTATAAGGCATTAAATAAGCATTAAATAAGGCCTAGATTTATTATTTATTATTTTTCTTGGGAATTTGGCATCAGGAGTTGTAGGTGCTAATGATATTGCAACTACACATAACTGTCCAGATGTGTGCATGATTGACAGGTGTCGTGTATGTGCTTTAATTATAGAAATAAACAGTATTTCACATGCACAATATCTGACAATCATATATTCGTCTCTTCATTTTTAACCCTGCTGTTTTGTTCGCATTTACTATACACTTGTAGTGTTCCGGGTCACTATGACCCGGCTTATTAAACCTTGATTTTATACACTCTAACTCCATTTTTTTAATACTTTTTGCTTACTAGACTGTTTGTGAACATGTTTGGTAGTAAAAAAAAAAGAAAAATGAACTAGAAATCTTTTTTTTTGTTGTTTTTATTCTGAAAAAACAGATCCATCCAATGAGCAAAATGAAAATAGAAAACTACACATATTTTGTAAAAAAAAAAAAAACAATCAAATCAAACATTTTGTGATAAAAAATTAAAGATAATAAACATTACAATGTGAATATATTTACATGATCATATAAATTTACGGATTCTTGCATGAAAAAAAATACACATGATTTTTGCATAGAAATGTTTTACAGCCAGAACATGTTATACTCGTCTTGTTGTCACAAGTAGAAGGGCAATAGCTGCATCTTTTTCTTTTGATGCCGGAAGAGGCCATGGGGGTAGAAGCACACAACTGCTCTACAAAGAAACTGAAAGGTAACATGTCTGGGCTAGCATATGTGTACTGATAAGAGCAGAGAAGATAAGAACCCTTCTGAAAACAAGCAGATAAGCCAGGAAGACAGACTAAAGGTACCTTCACACTCAGCAACTTTACAACGAGAACGACAACGATCCGTGACATTGCAGCGTCCTGGATTGCGATCTCGTTGTGTTTGACACGCACCAGCGATCTGGATCCTGCTGTGATATCGCTGGTCAGAGCTAGAAGTCCAGAACTTTATTTGGTTGTCAGATCAGCGTGTATGTCGTGTTTGACAGCAAAAGCAAGGATGCCTGCAATGATTTACATGGAGCTAACGACCTGTGACGACCTGTGAGAACGATAAGTGAGTAACCCTTATGTCACTGGATCGCTCCTGCATCGTTCTGGAGCTGCTGTGTTTGACATCTCTACAGTGACCTAAACAGCGACGCTGCAGCGATCGGCTCATTGTCTATATCGCTGCAGCGTCGCTGAGTGTGAAGGTACCTTTACTTAGCAAAAAAAAATTATTTGCAAGACTTTACAGCTCAGCTTTACAAAAGAAAACGTCTTAGACAGCGCGTTCTGAGCAGTCCGTTCTGCGCATAATATACACGTGTAGTGCACACCTAGTGATCTCTCCGGATGCACTCTACATTTTAGAATAGACTGCGCACCAAAAATAATCAATATAAAGCCATTTTTATGGTGCGCAGATCTCAATGCATACCCCCTGTAGAGCGCGTGTACGACCCCATTGAAATAATTTAGGAAATAAATCAATTGATATACAATAGTAGATGCAATAAATAGACCCAACTGAGGTTATAACTCCTTTATTTCACTGAAAATATGGCCTCACAGCTGTAAAAAACGATGTCGGGTCACTATGACCCGAACACAACAAGTGTAACTTTTTGCGTGTAGCAAAAAGTAAACGAAAAAAAAAAAAAATACTCATAGGTAGGTCCCCCCAAATGAGGAAAAGTCAAGGAGTCTCAAGTTTTAGAGACTTACAGAAAAAAATCTACAGGGCCGCAAAAAGTCTGTTCGGGTCACTATGACCCAAACAGAACAGCAGGGTTAAACATTCATGCTGATAGCTAGCTTCAAAACTGGGCTGAAAAGCCACGATTGCACATCTACTACTGATTATATACACATAATGTGATACAGATACACAAGGTTACATGGATATAATGCACTGCAGAAGAATACAATACTGTTAGTATTCACCCTAGTAATACGAAGATTGTCCTTTCTCCCTTTTCACTAGGCTAATGCACCTTGTTCTGTGCTCCCTCGCACCATGGATTTTTCTGTGCCTTGTAGGTTAGCATGTCTGTCCATCTGCTGACATCCTTTATTTCCCTATCTGTCTCTGCCAATTCCTGATTCACTTACTAGTACATGAGACAAGGCTTCCCCCTACTGACCAAGCCCTACCGGATGCACAAGGGAAGGGAGCTTATTTTGTTTATGGTATCTGATATCTGCAGTAGAAACAGGAGGATATCATACACATGATTGATTTGCAAATCAAGGACCAATGATTTTGGTAGAGATTAAGAAAAAAAAAACAAAGAAACCTATTTCTAATGACTGGCATAAGAATGTTCTTATATTCATAAAGCGCCACTTATTTTATAGATTGTAGCAAATGTTCAAGCAAAACAGTTATCAGAATTGTAAGTTCATAGTCTAACATTATATAAGTTTCTATATATGGCCATCACAAACATCAGTTATAATTGCAAAATATTATAGAAGTGTCAGGAAATGCTGATATCAGTCTAAGGGCCCATGCAGATGACTGTATTATCAGTCCAAGCGTGATCCAACAAAGCCTCAGTTTGTATTTGGCCAATGTTAGTATATGGAGCTGTGCACATACCGTATATGATTATTTCCTCATACAGAAAAGGTCCAGGGAAAAATCTCAGCATGCCCGTGTTTATTCTAATATTCGGATCGCACTCAGCCATGCAAGTCAAGGATTGCATAGGAAACATTGGACTGCACTCGGATGGCATCGTACTTTCTTCATCTTCCCCTGATCCAAGAGAATTGGATCACACTATGATCACACTCTGATCAAACTTGGATCAGAGTTTGATTAGAGTGTAATTTGCATAATTGACTCTATTGTCTTGGATGAAAAAAATATACTCTCGTATGAACCTTGCTGATAGGTTAATTAAGACTGGGGTTGTGCATTGCAGACTTATTGAAGTAGCAGGATAAGATGCGTCAAATTCATTAAGAGGCGCATAGCACTTAATAAATTTGGTACACCTTATCATTGCCGTGTGCCTGACCACTGATATGTTACTCTAGTATGGAGGCTGGAGTAACATTTCTGGCTTAATTTACGCTACTAAGGGGGCATAACTGATGGTGAATTAGGCAAGTGAGAGCCACATCATCCTGTACCACCAATGTGAGTCATAACATTTTTCTGAAACTTCCTTCTTCTCAAAGTGTGTAACTCAAGAGTACTGGGTAAAAAATGTGATGAATTGGCCCTTAAGTCGCACTTTGAAATCGTTCACACATAGCTTTTTTTGTGACAAATGCTCTGAATCTCTTACATACATGCTAGCCACCTTAGGGAGAGACCCAAGTTGGGCTAAATGTAGCGGGACGAAAGAGACCGAAAAGGCCTCTACTTAAAGGAAATACATAGTGGATGCTTTCCTGAAACGGAAAGTACTTGCAAGCAGCATAATACAAAGAATAGCAGGTTTACCCAGAATCCTTTGCAGTAGGCGGAGCTATGCAAATCATCTCTTTCCACCCTAGTCTAATCCACAGCGCTTGGAACCGCCAAGCGTGCAATGCCGCGGATTAGTTTCTAAATTTACACAGCCAACCAATTCCTACCTGTGGACACGTGTTTCGGGCTTTAGGCCCTCATCAGCACAGGGCTGGAATTGGTTGGCTGTATGGAGTGGGGCTCGGTGAGCAAGCGATACATACAAGCTAGAATCTCTTAAACACTTGTATAAAAATAACTCAAGGAATTGAAAGAATTTTATAGTGTCTCTTTTACAAGAGTTTTACGGGTCAATTTGTTATTTTGTAAGACTTCAAACATTATTTTCTGCCATATTTCATGTCCGATAAAAACTATATAAGAAAACATAATCCTGGATTCAGTTATCCATGGTTTGGGCCATGGTGCACGGACCAGTATTGGGTTTATTGACCCAAACTATGCAGCCTAAGATATGCCTCAAAAAAGGCAAAAACAAAATTACTACGGCCCTGATTCATCAAAATTGTACTCCAGTATTCTGGTGTAAAAAGCTTTGAAAAGTCCAATGATTTTGGCACAATGTGAGACTACACTAAAATCACATGACTTTTGGCGTTGTCACACCTTTTTTGCCCAACTCTGACAAAGTAAGTGTAGCTGATGCAAGACAGGGTGTGGCGACTGGCACTCATCAAAATAATAAGTACTACTCCAGCAGGGACTGGAATAGAGTTAAACTACTTTCACACTAGCGTCGTATAGCGCACGTCGCAATGCGTCGTTTTGCAGAAAAAACGCATCCTGCAAAGTTGTTTGCATGATGCGTTTTTTCTCCATAGGCTTGTATTAGCGAAGCATTGCGACGCCTTGCCACATGTCGCAACCGTAGTGCGACGGTTGCATCGTGTTGTGGTGGACCGTTGGCACCAAAAAACGTTGCTTGTAACGTTTTTTGGTGCGTTGTGTCCGCCATTTCCGAATGCGCATGTGCGGCCGGAACTCCGCCCCCTCCTCCCCGCAACTCACAATGGGGCAGCGGATGCGTTGTAATAATGCATCCGCTGCCCCGTTGTGCTGCTTTGACACAGGATGCGTCGGTACGTCGGCCCGACGCACTGCGACGGGCCGACGTCAACGATAGTGTGAAAGTAGCCTTAGTGGTGAGGAACACACAGAGGTGTACCGCACTCTTCCAATTTTCCTGACTTATAAAGAGCTACGTGCCTCTTCATGAACTATGCCATTCTTGATGAATCAGGCCCTAAGTATGTGAACTTTTTAATTATTTTCTGTGGATTTTTAAGTAATATCTGGCTATAGTGTTTTGATCTAAAAAAGCACAGTAAAAACAATATCAAAACCGAATGCTGTTGGAATTCAGAGTCAGAAAGGATTACCAAATTAGCGTGAATTAAAGGTATACTGGAGTACAAAGGTTTTCCGTAATATCCCATGAAATGACATCTTGCTGATATGTAATAATTTGAGATTTGTTTTCTGTTTTGGTATATGCCATTGCTATGGTTTCTATGCCTAGATCTTCTCTAGGGAATCGAAATAAAACAATTTAGCATAAGGTATATTAACTAAGGTATAAAACTGAACCATATGAGTGGAACCTGTACATAGTGTTTCATATTACATGGAAAAAATATTGAAGGGGTCTATATTTCTCCCAAATTCTTGCTATATACTGGGGTAAGCAGGGTAGAACAGGGTTAAATCCTACAGATCTTAATGAGGTGCACATAGCTAGCTGTGCATATAACCAGGCTATGTATTTACCTTCTTCTCTGGGGAGGGAGACAAGCCATATTATTATTATTTATTTATATGGCACCATTAATTCCATGGTGTTGTACATGAGAAAGGGGTTACATATAGAGTTACTGTATAGATATTGTTTACAGTAAACAAATTTACAAAGACAGACTGATACAGAGGGGAGAGGACCCTGTCCTTACGGATTTACATTCTATGGGGAGACTTCACAGGCAGTGTGCTTCATAACTGCAAGTATCTCTGGTTGCTATTGACAACAGCTGTTGGTGTCACCAGTCTAGGCCTAGTTCAGCCATGTCTTAGTACTCAAGGTTATGTTTTGTTAGTGCCTGGACATGGTAGGAAATTTTGCGTTTATGGTTTTGCTTTTGCTGTCCAATGCAAGCTGTGAAATACACAGATATCAGTTTGAACGTATTGCAGCATCTAGAGTCCTCATCATGTGCCACATCATACTGATTGCCCAGGGAAAGGAGATTTTTTCCTCAGGTACCCCCCCGCCGTTATGGTTACATCACAATAGGTTGAGTCGTAGACTCTATGGCAGAAAGTTACGTTGTTCCCACACGTGCAGTTTTTAAGTCAAAGCCAGAAGAGAATACCAAAGAATCAATTGTACAAAGACAGATGCCTCTCCTCATTTGTAGCCCACTCTTCTATTGGCTTAGAGAACTACATGTGTGGTTCTAGGTTCATGGAGATAGTCATGGAAATCTCATGCACACAGTTTGTTTTGTTTTTTTGTCCTCGGTATTTTGTGCTTTGCTTGTTTTTTTGCACAATAGAGGATGTCACTTTTTTCACCATTTTTCACCCATTGGAAGTGAGGCCACGTTCACAAGTTCTGTATTTGTTCAGTATTTCACAGCTAAAATCAGGAGTGGACTAATCAGAGGAAAAGTATGTTAGGAGTCGAGTTTCCTCTGCTGCACAGGGGGAATCTCGATCTGTGTCTGCTGCGGTCTCCCATTCGGTATCGGCCGCAGTGGGCTCTGCTCAGCGGAGACGTCGCTCCCAGCGTCTCGCTGGGGCTAATTCGGTGCATAGGGTCACTACTGCCTTTTCTGGCTTTCCTATGGTACCCTGCACTGATCTGCAGCGAGCGAGCCTCTCTGGGACTAAGTCCTTGTTTACTCACACTGAGCATGCCCAGGGCAGGGTCTCCCATTGGAGGTCGAGGGCCACATGTTCGGTCACATGCTCAGGTGCTGCAGTACATTCCATTGGTCCTTCTGGAAGGTCCTGAAAGGGCAAAACATGCTCAGGTACTGCAGCACTTTCCATTGGTCCTTCTGGAAGGTCCTGAAAGGGCAAAAACTTCAGTAGCAGCTTCCTGTGCTGCAACTATATAAACTGCGCATGACCGCACGGCCATGCGCTAGTATCGTCTTATGCTATATGCTTTGCGCCAATGTGGTCATGTGTTTGAATGTGTTCAGGGACCCGGCTGAAATAAGCCCCTAGAATGCTGGCACCTCCGGCGAGGAGATTGTGTTTAAGTGTGTTCAGGTACCCGGCTGAAATAAGCCCCTAGAATGCTGGCATCTCTGGCGAGGAGTTGTGTATGCATGCATGACCACTCACTGCTCACATCTGGGTAGTTGGCCTGTGCCTCTGTGAAAGTCTAACAGGGCACAGAGCTTTCCTCTCGCGGTTACTCTGTGAAGCTAACAGAGTTGGTATATACCGCCATATAGAGCCGCCATTATTTAGCAGCAGGTGCTTTCCTGCACGGTGGATCCCGGGTTGCGAAAGCACCAATTCCATTTAATAAATTATATATTTGGTGCGTTCCGCCAACCCTAACAGTATACTAGCGCCAGGATCTGGCTAAGTAATGGCGGATGAACAGCGATTGCATTGGTACATCCAGCTGCTGGAGGGCCAGTTGGCGTCTCTTGAGCGTGCAACCTCGGCGGTGGATGTTACCGCAATAGCTGTTCAGGCTGCTAACGTGGCTGCAGCAGCTTTACCCACTGCCACCTCTGTTCCGACCCTATCTCACCTTCCTTTGCCTGAGAGATACTCTGGGGACAGTAAGTCCTGTAGGGGTTTCGTGAGCCAATGTGGTATACACCTCGAGCTGCTGGCTGCACGTTTCCCTACTGAGCGGGCAAAGGTGGGATTTATAATCTCTCTCCTGTCGGACAGAGCGTTGGAGTGGGCTACGCCGCTGTGGGAGCGCAACGATCATGTGGTGCGGAGTGTTCCTAGGTTTCTGGACACTCTGAAACAGGTATTTTTAGGACCTCAAGTCACCCATGATACAGCGCTCCAACTGCTGGCTTTGACTCAGGGTTCAACCATGGTCAGACATTTTGCTGTTCACTTCCGGACATTAGCGTCTGAGTTGGAATGGCCAGATAAAACCCTCATTCCCGTATTTTGGAGGGGGCTGGCTGACCATGTGAAGGACGCTTTGGCCACTAGGGAGATTCCCACCACACTGGAGGAGCTCATAGCCGTATCTACTCGTATTGACCTCTGTTTTAACGAGCGGAGGTTGGAGCGAGCCCAGTGTAGGCAGAGGTTTCGGCTGGCTCCCACCTTCGCCAAACCTTTGGAATCTCCAGTCCAGGCATCCGAGTCACATGAGGCCTTAGAGGTGACACGAGCAGGATCCAAGTCTCAGTATACCCGTGCACATAAGGTCCGTCATGTTTGCCAACAGTCAGGACACCTTGCCTCCAAGGGTCCTCAGCGGTCGGGGAAACGTCAGCGTCTAGTGGCAGTTGGAGGAGGTACACTAGACACGGCGACGTTTGCCTCAAAGTTGTCCTTCAAGGGGACAATTACCATAGGCCCATCCACTCTTATGGTCGAGCTATGCGTGGATTCTGGGGCAGAGGGTACCTTTATGTCTTCCGCTTTTGCCCAGCGTCACGCAATACCCTTGGTGATGCTCGCCAAGCCGGTAACCGTTCGAGTGGTAAATGGGTCAACACTACCTTCACAGATTACCCACCAAACCATTCCTTTCACGCTATCTGTGTCTCCATCACATCAGGAGATAATCTCCCTATTAGTCATTCCTGAGGGAATTGATGAGGTCCTGTTGGGGATACCATGGCTTTGCTACCATTCTCCTCATATTGAGTGGTCCTCTGGGAGAATTTTGGGTTGGAGTAAATCTTGCGAGGGTAGATGTCTGAGGGAGTGCGTTCAGGTTGCTACTACACAGGTACCCGCAGATCTTTCCTCTCTCCCCAAGCACTATTGGCCCTATGCAGACGTGTTCTCCAAAAGAGCTGCGGAGACCCTTCCGCCTCACCGCCCCTATGACTGTCCTATTGACCTCTTGCCTGGTGCTGAGCCTCCCCGGGGTCGAGTCTATCCGTTATCTCTCCCAGAGACGGAGGCAATGTCCCAGTACATCCAGGAGAATCTGGCAAGAGGATTCATTAGAAAGTCAGCGTCACCGGCAGGGGCAGGGTTCTTCTTCGTACAGAAGAAGACTGGAGACTTACGTCCATGCATAGACTACAGGGGTGTTAACGCCATCACCGTTAAGAACAAGTACCCACTACCCCTGATATCTGAGCTGTTTGATAGGCTACGGGGAGCGAGGGTATTTACAAAGTTAGATCTGCGGGTTGCTTACAACCTGATTCGCATCCGTGAGGGGGATGAATGGAAGATGGCTTTTAACACCAGGGATGGGCACTATGAATATCTGGTGATGCCCTTCGGGCTCTGTAATGCCCCAGCCGTTTTCCAAGACTTTGTGAACGACATCTTCCGGGATATGCTCACCACCTCGGTCGTAGTCTATCTGGATGATATTCTCATCTTCTCTCCAGATATTGACTCCCATCGGAGAGATGTTCGCAAAGTCTTCGACCTCTTACGGGCAAACTCCCTCTACGCCAAGTTGGAGAAGTGTGTGTTTGAGCAGGAGTCCTTGCCTTTCCTTGGTTATATCATCTCTGCCCAGGGTTTGGCTATGGATCCTGCCAAGCTACAGGCTGTAATGGACTGGCAGGAACCCCATTCTCTTAAAGCGGTGCAGCGCTATATGGGGTTCATTAATTACTATCGCCAGTTCATTCCACACTTCTCAACTTTGGTAGCTCCCTTGGTTGCCCTCACCAAGAAGGGAGCAAATCCCAAGTTGTGGTCAGAGGAGGTCTCCAAAGCCTTTCTCTCGATCAAGTCACACTTCGCTAGCGCTCCCATCCTACATCGCCCCGATGTTGATAAGCCATTTATCTTGGAGGTGGATGCCTCATCCTTTGGTGCTGGAGCAGTCCTTTTCCAAAAGGATGCTCAAGGTCGGAAGCATCCTTGCTTCTTCTTCTCCAAGACCTTCACACCAGCGGAGAGGAATTATTCCATCGGGGACAGGGAGTTGCTGGCCATGAAGTTGGCTTTTTCGGAGTGGAGACATCTCTTGGAGGGAGCTCGCTTTCCCTTCCAAGTCTTCACTGACCACAAGAACTTGGTGTATCTGCAAACGGCCCAGCGGCTGAATTCTCACCAGGCTAGATGGTCCCTGTTCTTCTCCCGGTTCCATTTTACTCTCCATTTCTTCTCCGGGGAGAAGAACGTTCGTGCTGACACTCTCTCCCGCTCCGTGGTGTCATCGGAGGAGGAGGAGCCTCGGCTTATTGTCCCTTCTGAGAGCCTGAGAACTGTAGCTCCGGTTTCGCTAGAGTCTGTGCCCCCCGGCAAGACTTTCGTACCAGCTAACTTGTGACCGGAGGTTCTCTCTTGGGCTCACTCCTCCAGAGTGGGTGGGCATTTTGGGACCAAGAGGACATCTGAGCTTCTGGCGAGAACATACTGGTGGCCGCATATGGCCCGAGATGTCAAGGACTATATTCAGGCATGCTTTTCTTGCGCCCAGAATCGGTCTCCTCGGCAATGGCCTGCTGGGTTGCTTTACCCTCTACCGGTGGCAGACAGGCCCTGGGAGATGGTCGGGATGGACTTTGTGGTGGGTCTACCCAAGTCGCGTGGCTGCTCCATTATTTGGGTTGTCACCAACCATTTCTCCAAGATGGTGCATTTGGTGCCGCTTCCTCGGTTACCCTCAGCACGGGCCTTGGCGGTGTTGTTCATTAAACACGTTTTCCGTTTGCATGGTATGCCTGATAAGATTGTCAGCGATCGGGGTCCCCAGATCGCATCTCGGTTTTGGAGAGAGCTCTGCCGTTTACTCAGCATAGAGTTAAACCTCTCCTCTGCATACCATCCCGAGACGAATGGGTTGGTGGAGAGAACCAACCAGACTCTGGTGACATATTTGCGACATTTCATCTCTGCTAGGCAGGATGACTGGGCATCTTTGCTACCTTGGGCGGAATTTGCCCTGAACAACGCCGTAGCCGATTCCACTGGTCAAACTCCTTTTCTCCTTAATTACGGCCAGCATCCGCGTGTCCCTGTGCCCATGCCCGTGTCATCCACCGATTCTAGGGTGGCAGACTGGGCGGTGGAGGCACGTGACATCTGGGACCGCACACAGGATGCCATCCGGGCCTCCAAGGAGAGAATGAGGGTTTCGGCTGATACACACCGGCGCCCCGCTCCGGTCTTTGCTCCTGGCGACTTAGTGTGGCTCTCCGCCCGTAACATCAGGCTGCGAGTTGAGTCCACTAAGTTTGCTCTTCGCTACATTAGCCCGTTTAAGGTTCTGGAACAGGTCAACCCTGTGGTCTACCATTTGGCTATCCCTCCACGCCTTGGTATCACCGATACTTTCCATGTTTCCCTCTTAAAGCCCGTTCATTTGTCCCGGTTTTCCGAGTCATCTGCTGGGACATCGGGTTCATCCATGGATGAGTTTGAGGTGAATGCTATTGTGGGGTGCAAGGTGGAACGTGGCAAGAAATTTTATCTGGTGGACTGGAAGGGTCACGGCCCAGAGGATAGAACCTGGGAGCCTGTGGAGCACATTCGGGCTCCGCTGCTTATCGCAGCTTTTGAGCGTAGTGAGGCTCAAGGAGGGGGGGCCCTAGGAGGGGGGGGTAATGTTAGGAGTCGAGTTTCCTCTGCTGCACAGGGGGAATCTCGATCCGTGTCTGCTGCGGTCTCCCATTCGGTATCGGCCGCAGTGGGCTCTGCTCAGCGGAGACGTCGCTCCCAGCGTCTCGCTGGGGCTAATTCGGTGCATAGGGTCACTACTGCCTTTTCTGGCTTTCCTATGGTACCCTGCACTGATCTGCGGCGAGCGAGCCTCTCTGGGACTAAGTCCTTGTTTACTCACACTGAGCATGCCCAGGGCAGAGTCTCCCATTGGAGGTCGAGGGCCACATGTTCGGTCACATGCTCAGGTGCTGCAGTACATTCCATTGGTCCTTCTGGAAGGTCCTGAAAGGGCAAAACATGCTCAGGTACTGCAGCACTTTCCATTGGTCCTTCTGGAAGGTCCTGAAAGGGCAAAAACTTCAGTAGCAGCTTCCTGTGCTGCAACTATATAAACTGCGCATGACCGCACGGCCATGCGCTAGTATCGTCTTATGCTATATGCTTTGCGCCAATGTGGTCATGTGTTTGAATGTGTTCAGGGACCCGGCTGAAATAAGCCCCTAGAATGCTGGCACCTCCGGCGAGGAGATTGTGTTTAAGTGTGTTCAGGTACCCGGCTGAAATAAGCCCCTAGAATGCTGGCATCTCTGGCGAGGAGTTTTGTATGCATGCATGACCACTCACTGCTCACATCTGGGTAGTTGGCCTGTGCCTCTGTGAAAGTCTAACAGGGCACAGAGCTTTCCTCTCGCGGTTACTCTGTGAAGCTAACAGAGTTGGTATATACCGCCATATAGAGCCGCCATTATTTAGCAGCAGGTGCTTTCCTGCACGGTGGATCCCGGGTTGCGAACGCACCAATTCGATTTAATAAATTATATATTTGGTGTGTTCCGCCAACCCTAACAAAGTATAATAGAAACACATCACCACTTCTGCATTTTTCACCCTCTCCTTGATTTAGCTTAAAAAAACTGATCATGTAAATGTGGCCTAATGGTTGGTGAAAAAAAGCTGAAAAAAACACAGGTATAATGTTTTGCTGCATTTTTAGTGAAAAAAGGCAAGTACAGCAGTATGTGAAACCCATTTATGTTTGTGATGAGTTTACCATCTTTTCTTGGTCACCTGATATCGCAGTTGGGATTAGTACAGTTTAATTAAATTAGTGGTGCATAAAAAAATATACATTGGATGACCAAGGTGTGAGATTGAACAATGCCTGTGGCCGACCAAGGTATGAAATTGAACAACGCCTGAGGAACTCAGTGGCGGCCTGAAGTGTGAAAGTAAACCCTGTTTTACAAACTCAGTGCACTGCCAGTGCCTTGGGAAAATTATTCCAGACCAATTTACCTCTGCTTTTACATTTGTACAGTATATGTATTTTTTCATTGGTGACCTGTGTTCCGGCTTCTTTGGTGAAAACAAAGCTGAACTTTGGGATCATGAGAAAATGCAGCAAAAAATGCACCAAAACCTACATTTAATGCCACATATCTTTACTGTGCTGGGTGTTACAGTTCCAGCAAAGTGGATTGGATTAATAGAAATCTCATGCCCACTGTGCTTTTTTACCTTGTGGAA
Source organism: Ranitomeya imitator (assembly GCF_032444005.1). Taxonomy (NCBI): domain Eukaryota; kingdom Metazoa; phylum Chordata; class Amphibia; order Anura; family Dendrobatidae; genus Ranitomeya; species Ranitomeya imitator. Next base: position 112,008,280 of record NC_091283.1, on the reverse strand, counting down.
ACTGACCTGCGGTGCATTTTTTTAAATCTACAACATGCCATTTTCACTTACAGTGAAATTTATTTTAGACTCAAATGAGATATACAAAATCCATAGCTAAAAAGGCTCATAGAATTGTAGGGTATTCCGCAGTGGAATCTGCACACGACTTTAACAACAAAATTATATCAAAGCTAATAACAGGAAGTTTCCAAAGCAAAGCAGAGAAGAAGCCAAACTGCAACATCAAAAATATGATAAAAATAAATGTAGCAAAAGCACTAAAAAACAAAATTTACCTAAAGGGTTCAGAAAATCTGCAACTTTACTCACCAAATATTCAATGTTGGAAGATAGCATATGTTGTCTGATTCCAGCTCAGTGAGTTGTATACCTGTTGAATAGTTAATAAGACTATTTTGCTGCTAGTCTCCTACTTTTGTGTTTTAAAAAAAAATCTATTATATTTGTGTTGTTGATGTATTCTGTCACCCATGACTTTTTTTTTTTTACCAATGAGTTGATGTTTTTATTATTACCACTTTGGTGTACATGCATTTTTTCTCTTTTTATTCAATTTTTCTGACTGGTAGATGTTAGAAATAATTCCTGGTGTATTGTTTTGCTTTGCAGTAAGACTTTTCTATTATAGGGTCTCATTTCTAATGCACAGCCATGTCTGCAATGATGTTATTTCTGCATTCTTGTAAGATGCTGTATGTAATTAAACAGTGTGAATGGGTTAATTTGACACTTGTCTCCTTATACAACCATATAGAAGCATTTAATATATAGTACATTTCTGCACGCTATTCTGCATCCACACTTCATACCTTTTATATATGTGTAGAAAGTCCCTGGTTTACAGACCAGAACAGTGTTTTTCCATTAATAATTGGTAGGTGTTGGATCCATTGACCTGCAGTACTGGATTGATTATACAGGAGCTAAAGTCAGTTAAGTTTTCATCTTCATCTATTGTCTTCCAGACCACTAGAGCCTGTATGGAATGCAAGGGGAGTTCTTACAAATTGTTCGATGTTCTATCAGAACTTGGGTGCACAAAAGCTATGGATTATCCTTATGAGTAGAAATGAGCGAATATGTTCTGGTCCCTCCTTATTTGGCAAGCTATAGCCCTTACCAAATAAGCTGCAGAGGGAACCCGGCTTCCTGGATCGCTTCTCTTTGTAAGGCCGGTTTCACACGTCAGTGGCTTCGGTACGTGAGGTGACAGTTTCCTCACGTACCGGAACCACTGACACACATAGACACATTGAAATCAATGCATCTGTGCAGATATCATTGATTTTTTGTGGACCGTGTCTCCGTGTGCCAAACATGGAGACATGTCAGTGTTCGTGGGAGCGCACGGATTACACAGACCCATTAAAGTCAATGGGTCCATCTAAAACACGTACCGCACACGGACATTGTCCGTGTGCAGTCTGTGTGCCGTGCAGGAGACATCGCTACATTAAGCGCTGTCCCCCACTGGTGCTGAAGCCGCGATTCATATCTTCTCGGCAGCAGCGTTTGCTGTAGAGAAGATATGAATAATCGTGTTTAACATAAAGATCCATGTGCCCACCCCCCTCCCACCCCCTGTACGCATATTCATTACTGTAAATGAGCGGCCCCACGTGACCGCTCATACAGTAGAAGGTGCGGCCAGGACAGGAAGGAGCGCCAGCCTGCGAGGGAGCCGGGTGAGTATTTGAATAACAGCGGGGGGGCGTACAGGGGGTGGGAGGGGGGTGGGCACATGGATCTTTATGTTAAACACGATTATTCATATCTTCTCTACAGCAAACGCTGCTGCCGAGAAGATATGAATCGCGGCTTCACCACCAGTGGGGGGGACAGCGCTTATCTCTAGCGCTGTCTCCTGCACGGTGCGTCTGGTACCCAGTGGGCACACGGGCAGCACACGTGTGCCGCACGTGTGCCACACTGATGTGCCACAGAAACGCACGGGCACATGGACACGGATAATTCCGGTACTGATTTTTCCGGTACCGGAATTATCTGGACGTGTGAGACTGCCCTAAGACCCTAGCAGTTCTATGTAATGAGATCAAAAGTGAAGAAGTTGTAAGAAATCTGAAGGGATAAAATATACAATGCAACTGCACACATCAGTATAGCGTAGATTTTAGAAAAATGATAATGGATCAGAGGTTATTGAACTGACTGTGCAACGTTGATAAATCTAAGCCCCCATGACTGATGTGTATGATGACAAGCTCTGTACATCGCTGTGGAATATGTCATCACTATATAAGCATCACAGAGTAAGCAAATAAATCAACTATGAAAAGAAGGGCTTCAGTCTTTACTCTGCTCGCACAGAATATTAGCAGGATAGTTATCTCACATCTGTTCTTTCACTCTCTATTTATGTAGTTGGGAGATAATTAGAGTTTAGTTGGATTCAGATTGTTAGAAGCCTATGCTCCGTTATAAATGATTCACTCCATTAAGATGGATAATCGCACATCCACCTGTTGCAGCAATGTGTTTCCAAATATATTTGTTTCCTTCAACGCAGTTCATAACATCAATGAAAACATTTGTCCAGGTTTTATTTTCAACTGGCTTCATAATTGAGCCGAACGTGGGGGGAGATTATTCAAGACCCTGGGGTTTTTTGTTTTTATACCTCTATGTTCTAACAGCAAATTGTTCTAACCAGCAGCCTAGAAAATCATGACCAAGCTGTCAAAAACATATGGTGAGGTTTGGTTCAGAAACAATTTCTTATTTCTCCTATTATATTGGATAAACAGTGAAGTATAGTTCTTCCTGGCATATTTCTGTAGTTTTCAAGGGAACATATTATGCATTCTTGCAAACTTTTCTAGAATGTCTAGAGGGTTTCCAGAAAAAAAAGGAGACCTCATGGACTTTTAGAAGATTGGAAGCCACGTATAATCTTCCAGAACGCTTTCTTATGCTTGATTCCAGGATGCTTCATCAATGACAAAGCTCTAGAGTCCAATTGTACATTCAGTGGGTATAAAAGAGGAACCGAGAAGAAGAGTGGAGGAAAAACACAACATGGAAGAGGTAGGGATGAATGTAGAAACTCTGCCTTACCCAATACAGCACTCGTGGCTGCCACTGTATCCACGAGTACCAGTATGAAACTATGTAAGTTTGCCACTAGTGATGAGCGCAAGTGCTCATTACTCAAGTTTGCCTTGGGCACTCCCACGAGACATGCGACTGTGCGGACTCAAACATGTAATTCACGCACCCGCATACTAGGCGCTTATCCAAGCACCATAGGCACACTCGAGTAACGAGCACTTGCGCTCATCACTAGTTGCCTCATAGAAAGTAGCTGCTTTCCATGAGTAAGACAGAGTTTAAACCCTTCATGACATGCGCCATACATGTACGGTGTATGTCATGTCTCTACCTTTTGATGTGGGCTCTGGCGCTGATGTTTTGAATAGCTGACATGTGCCTCTAACAGCTATAAGCGCCGCCCAGTGGTCAGAGCTCATAGAAAGTGAGGTATTCTGCTACATGCAGGCAATTTGATCATTGCCTGCATGTAGCAGAGCCAATCAGGTTATGGCAGCAAAAAAGTTTTGAAAAATATAAAAAAAATTAAAAAAAAAGGAAAAGTTCAAATCACCGCCCTTTCGCCCCATTCAAAATAAAACAATAAAAAAAATCAAACATTTGGTGAACATGGTAAGAAAAAATCCAAAAAACAGTTGTAGAATTGCATTTTTTTTGCAATTTCACAGCACTTGGAGTTTTTTCACATTTTCCAGTACATAATGTGGTAAAACCAATGGTGGCGTTCAAAAGTACAACCCACCCTGAAAAAAACAAGCTCTCACATGGCCATATTGACGGAAAAATAAAAGTTATGGCTCTCGGAAGAAGGGGAGTGAAAAACAGAAACACAAAAATGAAAAAGGGCTCCATCATGAAGGGGTTAAGTATAGTGCAGCACCCCAGAGACCTGGTCATTGCAGTAGTATCGCTCTGCCACTAAGGGGAGTGATGGTACGTCTGATGGCACTAAAGGAGTTCATCTGACCAGGTATCACCAGCACACAGTACACGTCACACTCTGGCCACTAGGGGGAGCAAAAGGTTTTAGTTATTAGGCCACTCCTCACACTGGTAAAACTAGGGGCTGAATAGGAAGTTAGTCAGAAGCTGACTGGATTTTGTTCAGGCAACATCCCGTGGCAGGGGGTGTTGCGGGGGAAGATTCAGGGGGGGTCCTTGTCAGGCGTGGGAACCTGGCAGGCACCTAATGACAAGGATAAAACATTACGGAGCCACGCCTGCGCTACCCTGCGGTGGCATCCAAAGAAAGGACACGAAGCGAAGGATATTGTGGACAGTGAGAAATGAGATCAAAGCACAAAGGAGAGCCAGTAGGAGTCATGCCCGGAGAATGGCAACATCATACTGAGGCACGTAGCCGGTGCCTGGAACACCGAGGAAGTAACTGACTTTATGCCTTACTTCAAATACCGCAGGACAGTTAATTATAGGTTGGCTGTCTACCTTACATCACCTAAGCAGACATAGGGGCAACGCATGGAGAGGGGCATCTCTAGGGTCCCGGAAGAGCTCCGAGCCTTCCCGTCAAACAGGTGCATCCTAGCCATAACAAACCTGGGGGACGGAGAATAGAAAGAACTAGAAAGAACTGGAACGAACGAGAATAGAAGTTGTGAGGACTATCCCGAATGCTCAGCAGGGAAGCACTGCAACACACAGGCGCTAGTGGTAGACCACGATTTCCACCTGCAAAAGGAACTCTGGATGTGCCTTCGGACCGGCCGGTCTCAGACAGCCCTGTTAACCGTGCTCTGGATTGAGGATCCTGAAGCCTTCAGTAAAGAGGTAAAGAGACTGCAACCTTGTGTCCTCGTTATTGACTGCACCTCACACCATTGCCATCTACATTATCGGGAAGCCCTGGGGACATACTTCACCTGTGGGAAGGTATACCATCTAGCTGCCATCACATCACCCCAGTGGACCCCAAGCAGCGTCGGTCTCCCTGGCCGAATACCACAGGTGGTGTTACGAACTACCATCACCCCTATATTGGACGCCCCTTAGCAGGGTCACGGACCGGGTCCAGCCACCATGACAACCCCAGAACTGAGACAGAGAGGACCGGTACCGAGTAACCTGTGTCCCTGTGTCTGGGGGCGCTCCAATGGCACCAAGTTTTCTTTATTCATTTGCCAGCTTCAAAGTCACTGAACAGACCAATGTGGCAACAGGATTCTGAACATGACAGTTTTTCATCCTATAAACCTCATGGAAAATTTATTAAGACTTTAGTTCTTTACACCAGTTTTAATAAAAATGCTGATGTGCCTAATTTGAAAAGGCACACACTTCTTCATAAATAAGGTGCATCTCTAGCTATGTGCAAGAATATTTGTGGTACAAATTAGAGTAAATGCTAAGCTCCTCCCACTTTTAGAAAAGTTCCCTGAGCTGCATAAAAAGGAAAAAAAATATTGTTCAAGCCACAATTTTTTACTTTTATTGTAGGGAGCTGGGAAAGAGATAATAGATCAATTCTTTCCCTTGCCAAAGGCTATGTTCACATATTTTTTTCTTTGCCACACTTCAGAGACTCCAGCGAGGCTTCTATCTAAAGCCCTGAAAAATGGGCACACCCCCAAAAGAGCTTATGACTTTAATGAGGTCGTCATTTATGCACTGTATGGCCTTCATTTCAGCAGTGTCTACCTTCTTGAGGCTGGTACACAAGTGCAGTCAACCACGCTTTTGTGACTGTCTAGAGAAGAGGGGAACTGTCAAAACAGAGGTCAGAAAGGGCTCATAGTGACTAATCAAAGTCAATGGCCTCATCAGAGGTTGCACTTGAATCTTGTTTTTTAGGACTTTAGACTGAATCCAAATTGAGTCATTGATTTGTAGCAAAAATGCAATATGAACATAACAAGTATTCATTTTACAAATGGTAGAGCTAAAGTAATACAATTTATGGAATTTGTAAGAATAATTGCAAAAGAAAAGTTTCCTATGTAAAATTCAGACCTGTAATCCTGATGTCTGGTGTCACATCCAGTTCTCTGATTAACAAAATTTCAGTCAGTATGTGCATGGAGTGTTGGCTGACCACGCAAAATTTTTTTTTATCTTTGTGCATTCTGCTGTTGTCACTAAATAAGGTTGCATCCTATGGATAACAGAAGGCTGATAACAACCATTCCGCTACCAAAAATCCCCATTGATTACTTATTTAATGTGGTTCAACACGCTTGGTCCTTCTTTCCCGTGACAGATGATAACAGTCAGGAGTCCCTCCATTTACATTAGATGGTCTTGTAGTGAATTTCCTGCTCCATTCTTGTAGTGGTTTGACTTTCTTTGGGCAAAAAAAGTTTCCAAACCAAACATTTTTCCCCAAGCACCAGATATTTCCTTTATTGCATCATAGTAACATAGTAACATAGTAACATAGTTAGTAAGGCCGAAAAAAGACATTTGTCCATCCAGTTCAGCCTATATTCCATCATAATAAATACCCAGATCTACGTCCTTCTACAGAACCTAATAATTGTATGATACAATATTGTTCTGCTCCAGGAAGACATCCAGGCCTCTCTTGAACCCCTCGACTGAGTTCGCCATCACCACCTCCTCAGGCAAGCAATTCCAGATTCTCACTGCCCTAACAGTAAAGAATCCTCTTCTATGTTGGTGGAAAAACCTTCTCTCCTCCAGACGCAAAGAATGCCCCCTTGTGCCCGTCACCTTCCTTGGTATAAACAGATCCTCAGCGAGATATTTGTATTGTCCCCTTATATACTTATACATGGTTATTAGATCGCCTCTCAGTCGTCTTTTTTCTAGACTAAATAATCCTAATTTCGCTAATCTATCTGGGTATTGTAGTTCTCCCATCCCCTTTATTAATTTTGTTGCCCTCCTTTGTACTCTCTCTAGTTTCATTATATCCTTCCTGAGCACCGGTGCCCAAAACTGGACACAGTACTCCATGTGCGGTCTAACTAGGGATTTGTACAGAGGCAGTATAATGCTCTCATCATGTGTATCCAGACCTCTTTTAATGCACCCCATGATCCTGTTTGCCTTGGCAGCTGCTGCCTGGCACTGGCTGCTCCAGGTAAGTTTATCATTAACTAGGATCCCCAAGTCCTTCTCCCTGTCAGATTTACCCAGTGGTTTCCCGTTCAGTGTGTAATGGTGATATTGATTCCCTCTTCCCATGTGTATAACCTTACATTTATCATTGTTAAACCTCATCTGCCACCTTTCAGCCCAAGTTTCCAACTTATCCAGATCCATCTGTAGCAGAATACTATCTTCTCTTGTATTAACTGCTTTACATAGTTTTGTATCATCTGCAAATATCGATATTTTACTGTGTAAACCTTCTACCAGATCATTAATGAATATGTTGAAGAGAACAGGTCCCAATACTGACCCCTGCGGTACCCCACTGGTCACAGCGACCCAGTTAGAGACTATACCATTTATAACCACCCTCTGCTTTCTATCACTAAGCCAGTTACTAACCCATTTACACACATTTTCCCCCAGGCCAAGCATTCTCATTTTGTGTACCAACCTCTTGTGTGGCACGGTATCAAACGCTTTGGAAAAATCGAGATATACCACGTCCAATGACTCACCGTGGTCCAGCCTATAGCTTACCTCTTCATAAAAACTGATTAGATTGGTTTGACAGGAGCGATTTCTCATAAACCCATGCTGATATGGAGTTAAACAGTTATTCTCATTGAGATAATCCAGAATAACATCCCTCAGAAACCCTTCAAATATTTTACCAACAATAGAGGTTAGACTTACTGGCCTATAATTTCCAGGTTCACTTTTAGAGCCCTTTTTGAATATTGGCACCACATTTGCTATGCGCCAGTCCTGCGGAACAGACCCTGTCGCTATAGAGTCACTAAAAATAAGAAATAATGGTTTATCTATTACATTACTTAGTTCTCTTAGTACTCGTGGGTGTATGCCATCCGGACCCGGAGATTTATCTATTTTAATCTTATTTAGCCGGTTTCGCACCTCTTCTTGGGTTAGATTGGTGACCCGTAATATAGGGTTTTCATTGTTTCTTGGGATTTCACCTAGCATTTCATTTTCCACCGTGAATACCGTGGAGAAGAAGGTGTTTAATATGTTAGCTTTTTCCTCGTCATCTACAACCATTCTTTCCTCACTATTTTTTAAGGGGCCTACATTTTCAGTTTTTATTCTTTTACTATTGATATAGTTGAAGAACAGTTTGGGATTAGTTTTACTCTCCTTAGCAATGTGCTTCTCTGTTTCCTTTTTGGCAGCTTTAATTAGTTTTTTAGATAAAGTATTTTTCTCCCTATAGTTTTTTAGAGCTTCAATGGTGCCATCCTGCTTGAGTAGTGCAAATGCTTTCTTTTTACTGTTAATTGCCTGTCTTACTTCTTTGTTTAGCCACATTGGGTTTTTCCTATTTCTAGTCCTTTTATTCCCACAAGGTATAAACCGCTTACACTGCCTATTTAGGATGTTCTTAAACATTTCCCATTTATTATCTGTATTCTTATTTCTGAGGATATTGTCCCAGTCTACCAGATTAAGGGCATCTCTAAGCTGTTCAAACTTTGCCTTCCTAAAGTTCAATGTTTTTGTGACTCCCTGACAAGTCCCCCTAGTGAAAGACAGGTGAAACTGTACAATATTGTGGTCGCTATTTCCTAGATGCCCAACCACCTGCAGATTTGTTATTCTGTCAGGTCTATTAGATAGTATTAGGTCTAAAAGTGCTGCTCCTCTGGTTGGATTCTGCACCAATTGTGAAAGATAAACTTATTGCCAAATGTTAGCAATATTTCTGCCTTTTCAAGTCAAAAGAAAAGTCAACTGTTGGATTTTCTTCTACAACTTACGATCAAAGAAGAGCAAGACGTGATTCATATAGTCAAGATGGAGGACGATGGTTAGATAATTCTCTTCTTAAAAACAATATAGTAGCGGCATGCAGGAAAATAAAAGAATGGAGCGAGGTTAGAAGGTGTCTCCTAGCCTTTCATCTGAGTTTATATGCCGACAACCTGCTGTAAATCTAAGCATATCATTTCTGTGCTCCTGGTTGGTCCCGTTACTCCTCATATTTCTTCTCCACTGCCCATACATACAAAAGATCAGGTTGGACAGTGCTGTTCAATATTCCTTTCTATGTTCAATCAAGGTTTCTACTGTAACAGCTAGCAAGTAAATTGCATTTATTTATAGAATTGTGGATGCTGTATTCTGTATTGTAGGAAACGTAAGGTAAAAGAAATTAATAAAAATGTTCACCTTTACGTATTTGTTACTTTGTTTCTATCCTTTATGTTGCAGGGTAGTTTTATTACACTCCACAGTAACAGATAATCAATAGGGTTTTATTCTAGTTATTGTCAAACACAGTTCCTGTGTGCCTGTATAATGTCCACTATTAATCTTAAAGCTGTTCAATGTAATCCATTTACCGGCCTGCAGTCAAAAGATCTTATTTACACCTAATTCATCATTCTCAACATTTTTATTTATCAGCTCTGAAAACTCGAGGAGAGAACCTAGCTGTTCTATCTCTTCCTTCACACACAGCTTCAAGTTATCAAACATGGAAAACTGAATGATACACCTGAATGTATCAATTGGCCTCCTTAATACTGTAGGGTCAGATAAAGCAAAACCTCCTTGTTATGTTGGTTCATTAAATTAACAGGCATTGTGTCTAAAATGGTATGTGTAATTAGAAATAAGATGTATCAGGGGGCGTGGCTAGCAGCTGAAAGAGCAGGACGTGCTCTCTCCTTGGGCTTCTCGGCTAGCCACATTAATCCACTTACATCAGCGTTTTTATCAACTAATCTCCTTCACCTGAAGGTAATATCAGCAAGACCACGGTCCCTGGAGGCAATATACTGGAACATCGGACACAGACTGTCGCCCTGAACGTGACAAGGACCTGAGGCCTACAAACAGGTTTGGGACCAGTTGGAGGTACCCCAACCCGCCATTTCCAAGCGACACCCTCGGCTCCTCTCCGCTCTCTGGCTCGGAGATGGCATTAAGTATGACTTTAGAGGCGCTTCCCTCTGTATAATTGGAGGCCGGACGGGTGTTCTGGGAGTCTGGAGGCGGCGAGGAGACCCGCGCCAGAAGAAAGGGCCGGACTTCCATCGGCGGCGCTTCCCAGACGCATCTCTCCCAGCTACCACTGCCGCAGCAGCAGCACATATAGTACAGGGACAGCTCATACTCACCTGGTCGCCGGGTGCTCCAGTGTTGCCTACCGCCGAGTCTCCTGAGGCTGGATCCGCGGCTGCTGATGGGGTGCCAGCCGTAAAGGGAGAGTCGTTCGCCCATCACATCGCTGACGGCGGATGAGAGCGGTCCCCTGGCACTGCTTCTTTGGGCCTAGCGTGGAACAACCGGACGTCATCTATTGAATCCTCCTGAGGTCAGGATGCGCCACAGGAGGAGAACAGATCAGATAAGGTAACAGCGGCTCCCTGTCCTCTGCATCGGACAGCTCAAACATCTCAGAGCTTCATATAAGGCTCTGAAGAGTCATTCTTTACTCCCCCTGGGGCTGTGGGTTGTTGGCTACAGGGATTAATACAGGTGCAGTAACACAGGAGGCTTGCTGTGACCTATGGTACCCCGGCAATAAGAGCCTATACAGCCGCATTAGCAGAATTTCTAACCAAAGTGGCTCATAAAGTTGCAAATCTTAAACAAAAGAGACTTCTTTGCAGCTCAGATAGTTTTCCCGCCAGTTTTAACCCCCGCCTAACTGCAAAGGGTTACATTTGCTATGCCACCTGCTGGTCATCTTGCATTCATCTTGAATTTCTTGTATATATGACATCTCCACAGCTCAGATAATTTTCCTGCCAGAGTGGATGCCAGTTTTAACCCCCGCTTGTCTGCAAAGGGTTACATGTGCTCCTGGCTCTAATGTATAAAGCTGAACAATAGGAGCTCTGATTAGACCACCTGGGGAAAATATTCACAGGTTCTCAGCCCAAGAGCCTGTTAGACAAGCAGCTGTCCCTGTCTATATAATAACCCCTGCTGTGGTTCGAATATTAAATAACTTTGTGACTACTATACTGATCCTCAAGCATGGTGCACCACCTACTGGTTATCTTGATTTCATCTTGAACCCTTTGAATAAATAAAGTCCACTCCAGGAATATGCTTATCTAACCACATCTGTGGACCCAATCAGTGATCACAGCACGCCCTTATATATCTGCTAACAAAATGGTGTGCTCCAGTAAAGAACGGGCAAAAAGTTTAACCAGAAATCCCTCTGTAAACCTGAAGTCTAACCCACGAGGTGACCTGGATAAATTTCTAATGAAAAAATCAGAAGCTAGACGGGCTCTAGACAAATTACAAGGACAGGATAACGAATTCTCTGTTCTACCTGAAAATTCAGATGTCAGCCCGGACGAGTTAGACTGTGAATCTACAACAGATGATCAGGTTCCTATCTCACGAAATTTCATGAAAAAACTGTTAGCTACCAGCATGAAACCCTTGAATGAACAGGTCGAGGGTTTAAGATCTGATGTGAAACATATCGGCCATAGAGTGGAAAAGTTGGAAAGTACCCAGTCTGACATAATTGAAACCTCTAATACGATGAGAGACACCTTTTGGCTCTCCAAACATATATACATTTAGTCTCTCTGGCCATAGAAGATCAAGAGAACAGAAGCAGGAGGAAAAATATCAGACTTAGAGGTATACCAGAATCTTTTGCCACAGAAACACTTAATAAAGTCTGCGAAGAGATATTCTCCACCATCCTGAGTCATGACCGCGCGGACACTAATATAATTGAAAGCGTCCATAGAGCGCTTAGACCGAAACCTAAAGTCTCTGAACCACCCAGGGATATAATCTGTGGTCTTCTAAATTACCTTAGCAATTTTGGCAGGTGCCAGAGAGAAATCTCCATTGATGTATGACAATACAAATTTTCAAATTTATCAGGATATTTCACCCTCCACTTTGTCCAAGAGGAAGATTTTGAAGCCTCTGACAGATCTTCTGGTGGCTAAGGGAATACGATTCAAATGGCTCTTCCTATTCGGAATTGGAATCACCAAGGATGGTAGCCAGATCACCATTCGTATCTCGGAAGATCTGGAAAACTCTTGGGATGTATTGAACATTAATTCGATTCAAGTTCCTTCCTGGATGCCTATGGACATTGGACTGGAAATTCCGAAATTAGACAAGCAACAAGTGTGGTCTTCCAAGAAGAAATCCGCCTCTCCAAAGGTCAAGAAGAATTCCTTCAAATGACATCTAGCATGAACTGCTCTATGGTTTTCCTTTTCTCTCTGTTTCTGTTAGGTCTGAACCCGTCCTTGAGTTCTACAGGTGGGTGAGGAACTTGTGTAGTTCCTTGGTATAAAAAGGGTTCCGATGATCTCTCTCCTTGATTTTCACCCAATCTTTAGTTAAACTGTTTATTAACATTGATAGTTAATAATAACAGCAAGTCCTCCATCCTATTAAATAAGAGGAAAAATATTTCACACAACCTAAACTCTCTAAATCTGATTGACCCATGGAGACTTCTGCACCCCACTACAAAAGATTATACTTTTTACTCAACGCCACATGATTCTTACCAAAGACTAGATTATATATTGTTACAATCTTCATCTATCTCACTTATCGAAGACACCTCAATAAGTTCTATTACAATTTCAGACCACGCACCTATCTTTCTGAAATTACGTATTTCCTGTCTCCCCCGATCTGTACCGACGTGGAGACTAAATGACTACCTATTAGATAATATGAATCATGTTTCCCAACTAAAAGTCTCTATTATTAGATTCTTTAGAGAAAATATATTAGAAAATGGCACTACCCCAATTAATAGCATTATGCGCCCACATCAAAAAGAGAGAGATAGGGAAATCTCTTCTCTCTTACACCAAATTGGATTGGCGGAAAGGTTCCACAAGAAAGATAGGTCTGAACGTACATTGGCTGATCTTTGCTCTCTGCGAAGTCGACTCAAAGAACTACTAAACATTACCACTAGCAACATGTTTGCACTATGTAGACAAAAAATATATATGAATGGCAACAAGAGTAGTAAACTTACTTCCAGGATGCTCAAGAAAGGAAAAATATTTCATAAAGCAGATTTGCTTAAATGGTAACATTAGAATCAACGACTTAAAAGATATTGCTAAGGCTTTTCAGAATTACTACCACTTGCTATACAATCTAGACACACTTGCTTCTATGGTAGACCCCCTTCAGGCTTCACAGAACATACACAATTTCCTTGCACCACTCTCTCTACCAGCGATCTCCCCTTTGGGTCAAGCTATACGTCATTATCCAAGAGGTGACAGATATTTTAGTGGCAATCCCGAATGGGAAATCCCCAGGCCCAGATGGCTTCTGCATAATTTGCTACAAAAAAATTGCGGACATTCTAATTCCACGCATAGTTGAACTCTTTAACTCCTTTCTGCAAGGCCTAACCCCTCCTCCCCAGACCTTAGAAGCTTATATTACAACTAGATTGTGGCCCGATTCTAACGCATCGGGTATTCTAGAATATGCATGTCCCCGTAGTATATGGACAATGATGATTCCAGAATTCGCGGCATACTGTGCCTGTCGCTGATTGGTCGAGGCAACCTTTATGACATCATCGTCGCCATGGCAACCATTATGACATCTACGTCGATACTGTGCCCGTCGCTGAATCAGAAACGTGGGATTTCTACGTCCTTTATGTCATCATCGTCGCTGTGCCCATTGCTGATTGGTCGAGGCCTGGCGGCCTCGACCAATCAGACGCGGGATGTCTACGTCCTTTATGACGTAGGCCTCGACCAATCAGAGACGCGGGATTTCCTGGACAGACAGACAGACAGACAGACAGAAAGACAGACAGACAGACAGACGGAAAAACCCTTAGACAATTATATATATAGATAATTCCTAAGGAGGGGAGAGATGACACCCTGTGCAGTAATTACCTCCCTATATTACTGCTTAATACAGATGTAAAATTATGGGCCAAACTCTTGGCTACTAGGATTAACCTGGTTTTGGCTGATTTGGTTCACTCCGATCAAGCTGGTTTTGTACGAAGCAGGGAGGGTAAAGATAATTCTACTAGGATTCTGCAGGTCATTTCCTATGCTAAACACACTCATCAGCCACTCGCGATAATAATAATAATAATAATAATAATAATAATCTTTATTTATATAGCGCCAACATATTCCGCAGCGCTTTACAGTTTGACAGTTTCAAACACAAAAGTCATAAGTAACAACGTTAACAATACAATAATTAAAGTGAAATAAGACAACCCTGCTCGTGAGAGCTTACAATCTACAATGAGGTGGGGGAGATACAAAGTACAGGTGTGTATTTACAATGATGTATTTACAATGATGATCCAGCCGTCTTCAGGGGTTGGCGGGCAAGAGATTGTATATGGGAGGTGAAGGAGAGATCGGAGTCAAACATAACACCCAGACAGCGCGCCTGCTGCCGGGGTGTTATTATGGTGCCACCCACGGAGAGGGAAATGTCAGATTTAGGGAGGTTAGTAGATGGCAGGAGCAGAAGAAGTTCAGTTTTGGAGAGGTTGAGTTTCAGATAGAGAGCAGACATGATGTTGGAGACTGCAGACAGTCAGTGGCGTTCTGTAGTACAGCGGGGGTAAGGTCAGGGGATGACATGTATAGTTGTGTGTCATCAGCATAAAGATGGCACTGAAAGCCAAATCTGCTGATGGTCTGTCCAATTGGGGCCGTGTAGAGGGAGAAGAGAAGGGGGCCAAGGACTGAGCCCTGAGGTACCCCAACAGCGAGAGGAAGAGGAGATGAAGTGGAGCCAGAGAACAGAACACTGAAAGAGCGGTCAGAAAGGTAGGAGGAGAACCAGGAGAGAGCAGTGTCCTTAATGCCTAGTGACTGGAGCCTAGAGAGTAAGAGAGGGTGGTCAACAGTGTCAAATGCTGCAGAAAGATTGAGAAGAATGAGCACCATTACGTTTTGCTGTCAGAAGGTCATTGGTCACTTTGATGAGTGCAGTTTCTGTCGAATGTAGGAGGCGGAAACCGGACTGTGAAGGGTATAGGAGGAAGTGAGTGGAGAGGTAACGGGTAAGGCGGGAGTATATCAGGCGCTCCAAGAGTTTAGAGATGAAGGGGAGATTGGAGACCGGTCTGTAGTTGTTTGTGCAGGATGGGTCGAGGGTGGGTTTCTTTAGTAATGGAGTAATGATAGAGTGTTTGAAGGAGGAGGGGAAAATGCCAGAGGAGAGGGAGAGATTAAAGATTGTAGTTAGGTGACTTGTGACGACTGGAGAGAGAGACTGGAGGAGATGTGAGGGAATGGGGTCGGTAATGCATGTAGTCGGACGAGAAGAGGAGAGCTGCTTGGAGACTTCTTCTGTGATAGGATCGAATGTGGAGAGTGAGCCAGGGGAAATGAGGGAAGGGATGGGAGTCACTGAACTTAGTGGTTGGGAGCGGATTTCCTGACGGATATTGTCTATTTTCTCTATAAAGTGAGGCCAGGTCATCAGCACAAATGTCTGTGATAGGGGCTTGTGCTTTTGTCCTGAGGAGGGAGTGAAAGGTGTCAAAAAGTTTCTTGGGGTTGTTGGATAGTGAGGAGATCAGGGTGGTGAAGTAGGTCTGTTTGGGGAGGTGAAGGGCAGAATTATAGGTCCTTAACATAAATTTGAAGTGTATGAAGTCTTCTAGTGTGCGAGTTTTCCTCCATAAGCGTTCAGCACATCTAGAGCATCGCTGGAGAAATCGGGTTTGCGATGTGAGCCTGGGCTGTTTCACTCTGTGTTTGGAGGTTCTGAGGGTGAGAGGAGCTACTTGGTCCAGGGTGCTTCTAAGAGTGTCATTGAAGTGATGTACAGCCAGATTAGGACAGGAAAAAGAAGAGATTGGGGACAATGATGAGCGTAGGGAGTCTGAAAGTGTATGAGGGTTAATGGCTTGTAGATTTCTGACTGAATGGTAGGTAGGAGGGTGCTGGGGTAAGCGAGGATTTGTGAGTGTGAAGGAGAGAATGTTTTGGTCGGAGAGGGGAAGCGGTGAGTTATCTAGGTAGGAGATTGAGCAGAGCCGGGCGAAAACCAGGTCCAGGGTGTTACCGTCTTTGTGTGTTTCAGAGGTTGAGAGCTGTGAGAGGCCGAGAGAAGTGGTTAGTGATAGAAGCTGGGATGCAGATGTGGAAGTGGGGCTGTTAATGGGGATATTGAAGTCTCCCAAGATAAGGGTTGGAAGTTCTGAAGACATGAAGTGCGGCAGCCAGGCAGAGAAATGGTCCAGGAAGTGGGTGGCTGAGCCTGGGTGCCAGTATATGACCGCTTCTCTGAGGGAGAGGGGACGAAAGAGCCTGATGGTGTGGACCTCAAAAGAAGGGAATGAGAGTGTGATGGAACTGGGGGGATGACCTGGAAAGTGCATTGTGGGGACAGGAGTATGCCAACACCACCACCAGGTCTGTTTGTTGGTCTTGGGGAATGGGAGAATTGTAAGCCACCATGGGTAATGGCAGCAGGAGAGACAGTGTCAGAATCCTGAATCTAGGTTTCCGTGAGGGCCAACAGATTCAGAGAGTTTTTCAGAAAGTAATTGTGTAGGAAAGGAAGCTTGTTGCATACTGACCGTGGATTCCAATGGGCACAATTAAAAGAAGGGGATGAAGGAGCACAATTAATATTAGTAAGATTATTAAGGTTTCGATGTGAGGTAGGGTAGGGGTTGAGGTTGGTGGATGGTGGATCGGGGTTTGGGGAGATGTCACCTGATATCAGCAGGAGTAGGAAGATAAAAAGCAAGTAGCTTTTGGAATTGAATGAAGTTTATTTATGCAGTTTGTTTGGGCAAGATGGACTGTGGTTTTTCAAGAAGGTGAGAAGTGCATGGGAGCTGTACATGGGAGAGGGAAGGAGTGAGGAGCTGATGTATATGAGTCGAGGTGGAGGGGGGTTTGGGCGGTGAAACTGGACTGTAAGGGAGCCTAGAAGGATAGGAATAAAGCACATGGATAGAAGGGACAGCAGAGTGTGGGTTACCTGACTCCTGCCCTGACTAACTGCCATGGAATAACTGCGGTATCACGACGCTTATCTTCTGTGACGCTTTGCTTCTGGGACGCTAGCGTGGATCCTTTCAACTGATGCTGGGAAGGCTTTTGATCATATAAGTTGGCATTATTTGGTATGTGTCCTGCAGAAATTTGCCTTCCCGCTCTTTTTATTGAAGCTATAATGTCTTTGTATGCTCAACCTACGGCCAAAGTCAGAGTTAATAGAATTTTATCAGACTCCTTTAAGATAGGTAATGGTACAAGGCACGGTTGTCCTCTCTCCCCTATGGGGCAGCACAGTGGCGCAGTGGATAGCACAGCAGCCTTGCAGCGCTGGAGTCCTGGGTTCAAGCCTTAGTGGCTAAATGTAGCTTATCCACACAAAATGACTGTTTCAACCAATCAAAGGTGCTCAGTGGACTGTTATGATGGACAAATAATTGAGTGCACCTTCACTTGTTTTCTATTAATATTCTCCCACCAATAAAGCCAGACTTGTCAATCAAGAAAAGGAGTGCGGATGTAAATGGACAACAAGTAGCTGGGAAAGTATACTTAACTGTTGGGCTATGCCAAGGGTGCACCAAATGTCTGTGCATAGTTTGACCAGTCATTTTCTGTTGACAGACTACCTTTGATCCAGAACTGGCCCCAGCTCATTAATTAACTTATATTCCAATTTTAAAATGGTTTCTTGAAATAAAAAATTGGGGAAAAAAGTTTTCACCTTTAAAAAAAATCTGATGTACCCATCACAATTATAGGGATATCTTACTATAACAATTGCTTTGCTCTGGTTTGTAGCACCACATATATTTTCTACATAGCCCAGTATTTAAGAATCCCTATTCAAATGATTAAACAATAATGTTAACTGTGTTACTCACCTATCCCAGCTCCACCACCAAACTTTCCATTATCGGGTCGAGTCATGCAGCCTGAGTATTCAGGTAATTGGTATATAGCTACTAGTGTGTGTGTGTGTGTGTGTGTGTATGTCCGGGATTGGCATCTGCACCGAGTGTGAGGGGGGAAATGAGAGGCGTGATGGGAAAATGAGAGACGTGAGGTGCTATAGCTAACCACAGTCAGTTACTATGCCTGGGCAACGCCGGGCTCTTCAGCTAGTTATTGATATTTCAACTCTACTACTCTGTGTTACATCTTACCCTGCACTGTCCTGGCAGACTTTTTAAAGTATTCAGCTCTTTTACAGACTAGCTCTTCCACATAACTGAGCTCTATTGCACTGCTACAGTATCTTCACACATGCTCAGCTTCATTATATTGCTGCTGGGCTCTCCTACATTACCCTAATGTGCCTTCTGATATGTGTAGCTCTGCTACGTTGCAACAATGTGTCTACAGTCATACCAACCTCTGCTCAATTGGTTGGTTTGCTACCAATCTGTACCCGTGTGAATTATTATGAATTCCTGACCTCTGTTGAGGAGCTATTATATTATTATAAGCAGGGCCGGACTGGCCATCTGGTAATTCTGGCAAATGCCGGAAGGGCCTGTTTGGTTGTGGGCTGCCTTGTCAGCTACATTATTAGCAGAATCGGTGTTCTCAAGATACCTGTACTGTTAAAAGTTTTGACAGAGCACAAAGTTGCGGACTTTGTCACTTACTCCAGCAGGCCACTGGTATCATCAGAAATATTGGTCTTGTAGTAAAACTTCCTTTCCTCCTTCCAGGGTAATATTAGTAGTATATCCCATCTGGTGCTTGGGGATGGGGACAGCATGGGCCTGTGTGTGTTCTCAAATGCCAGGACTGAATTTCATCCCCAGTCCGTACCTGATTATAAGCGCTATAAAGGAATTTCCCAGTTATCAATGGGAACCTTCACTGCAAAAAGGGAAAAAAACACAATTACTATTGTAATCCACCTTTCTCTCTATTGGCACTGTTCCGCTGGTCTCTGTTTGGCCAGAAGTGATGATGTCACTAACACAACTGACCTGACTACTATGGCCATTAAATGCCCGCATGGTAAGGTTATTGGTAGTCAGGCTGTGCTTGAAGTAAATACTACAGCACACATAGTTTTGCCACAATTTTTTAAGATAAAGCTATAAATTGACTACAAGTATAAAGAAAAGTTTGATGGCTATTCTTCTTTTTGTATCCACTCGTGTGTGTGATTCCAGTCTAAGCAAACATTCCCTTTCTTCGAGTAAAAGAAACAACTGGATTTCCCTGTTCAGATTTGTTAGGTTTGTATCCCCAAAGATTCAATCTCCAAGACTGAAAAGCTTACGTTATTGCTATAGCTGTAAAGCTGTGGTTGCGTTCCCACAGGATGCCATATTGGCAGAAATACTTGACATATAAAAGAAATAGTTGAACATTTTTCTTTTTTTAAAAAGTGTTACTGACAGGGTTACTGGCATCATAAAACATTGTAAAATAAATTATCTAGGGATCTGTCCAATTCCCTGTACGTAAGAAAGGATTTTTACATGTTAATGACAGACTCACTAATATCCTAAAATATGTTGTTACTTTGTGTCCGTGTTAATACATCTCCATTTTCATTTTTCAGTCCCAGGAAGAGCTTACAACTGTGTGAGAGGCGCCATTCAGATGTGGATTCTGAATTTTTAACATTTAATGCTGATCTATTTTTCATGTCAAATAATAGACAGAGCAATGGCACCTCCCAGACCCCATTAAAAACCTTTGGGGTCATAATTTGCAGGCTTTTTGTGAATCTGACAAGAAATAAAGAAGAGCAATAAACTCATAATGCATGACTTCTGGATATGGGATGGACCCTCATTTATTAACACATGACCCAAACTACATAGCCTCATGAAATAAAATACAAAACATGCTATTTTTTTATGTCCTGAAAATAAATAAATAAATCACATGCTGAGTGTAATATTAAAAACATGTTAACTCTAATGCCTTAAATTTACAAAATATATGGGATGCACCCTAGCCATCCTGCAACACGTCTCTGCTTTAGAGGGACGCACCTGCATCTCCCAGACACATTGAATCATGTCCCAGGACCCATGCCATAAAAGGGGGGCAGATATAATACATTTTACTAGAAAAACACCACCGACATGTTCCAAATACTCAAAATGCTCAGTAAATTCAAGGTTACTCATACCAGCAGCAAGGATTTTTTTCCATTATATTTTATAAAAATATATGACATCAACAAACTTAAGGTAACTATGTGCAAAATCATACTATCAATAGACCGGGGCTGAATGGTTCCAACAACCAAAAATCCAAGGTCAACCTATAATAACAGAAATGGGGCAATATACAGGAGCTGCTATGTGTGACCGGCAGCAGGGAGACCTGTCCAATATGGGAGCATCTAATGATCTGCAGTGAAATATTTACTAGCTTTTTCAGCCAAACAACATTTTGCACCTATGGAGATTAATCACCAACTATGACCCTAGAGATCACCTAGGCAGCCATTGTCAGTGTTGGGGACTGCTGCAGCACTTTGTCAGTCAGGATCCAGCCTAGTTATAATGCTCCCGGCTACTCACTATATAGTAATATGCATACCTCCAAACTTTTGAAAAACAGAAAGAGGAACTAATTGTGGCCTTGCCCCTGCCACACCCCAATCCACGCTCATTTACCATTTCTTTCATTTTCCTGGCAGCAGGAAAGGAGAAGGGCAGTAGTAGTGAGGGACATTCCACAGATGTCTGAGACCTCAGTGTGTAGACCCAAAGGACTGTTCTGTGTATCCAGGACAGTTGCCGCATTTTTAATGTATTTTTTTTTTTATTGTGTATTTTTCATAATACAGAAAAGTTTTGATTCTGCACTTAAAAACGTAACTAGCGTTTGCATGCAGTTTTTCTTGGCTCCACATAGAAGACAAGAGATAAAAAAAGCACCAAAAGCACACAATTCAGTCATGCCTTTAGACTGAATCACCCTAACAAAAAACAGTCATAAGTCTAAGTATATACAGATTACAAAAAACTTTATTAGTGTCAACAGGCATAAAAGAGTAAACAGGAAATACCCCATGCCACCCTCAGCACGTACAATAAAACAGTCGCAGGTGCATGTGGCAATATCTAGCAGTACCAGTACTGTCAATCATAGCCATAAATATGCATAGATACACAGATCAAAAAATATATGTTGCACACAGTATTGGCATGTGGTGTCACAGTTATATACCGATGTATAAAGTATACATACCGATAGCAAAAGCACACAGACACCAACTCCCGTCTATCCCAACGCGCGTATATAATTGTGACACCACATGCCAATACTGTGTGCAACATATATTTTTTGATCTGTGTATATTTATGGCTATAATAGACAGTACTGGTGTTAGGTGTCAAGATCCCGCCTCTGCACAGGGGGAATCTCAAACCATCTCTGCTGCAGTCTCCCATTCTTCTCCAGCTGCAGTGGAGTCTGCTCAGCGGAGATGTCAGTCCCTGCGTCTTGCTCAGTCTCACTCTGTGCATAGGGTTACTGCTGCTTTTCCAGCTTCTGCCATTGAAGCCAGTGCTGGGCAGCGTCGAGCAGACGCTTTTGGGACTAAGTCCTGCTTTTTCCCTTCTGAGCATGCCCAGGGCAAGATCTCCCGTTGGAGATCGAGGGTCACATGCTCAGATACTGCAGCAGATCCCATTGGTCCTCCAGGAAGGTCCTGAAGGTGCTCAACTTCTGTGGCAGCCTCCCATTGGTCCTTCTGGGAAGGTCATGTACATGCTGCAGCTATATAAGTCTCGCATGACCGCACGGCCATGCGCTTGTATACAATTGTAATCGTGTGTGTTGATTAGTGCAAGTCGTTCCTTAAAAAACCCATCCCTTGTGTATGACTGTTCGCGTAAGGTGTATGGCTGCAATCTAGTGCCCGGCTGAACTCACAGCGTTAACACACGAAACAGAGCCTACTGCTGTGACCGCCAGTACGGCGCCATGTGCCATTAGAGCACTTCTTTAGCCCAAGTCTGGGTGGTTAGTGGCGTCCGCCAGTACGGCACAGTTAGCACTCTCGTGCTATTTAATTATTAGTTTTGTTACGTGCGGTACTGCGGCCCTGTGATGCAACAGGGTTCGCTTCCTTCACACAGGGTGAAGTTAACCCGTGTGTGTATTCACATTGTACCGTCATATAGTCCGTCATTACTTGGCAGCAGGTTCCATCTCTGCACAGTGGACCCCGGGCTGCGAACACAACTTATTCTATCTTAATATTTGGTGCGTTCCGCTAGCCCTAACAACTGGTACTGCTAGATATTGCCGCATGCACCTGCGACTGTCCTATTGTATGTGCTGAGGGTGGCATGAGGGATTTCCTATTTGCTCTTTTATGACTGTTGACACTAATAAAGTTTTTCGTAATCTGTATATACTTAGACTTATGTTTTTTGTTAGGGTGATTCATTCTCAATGAATGTGCAGTTGGTCTGTTATGGTCCTATCCAGTTATATAATTATTTTTGATACCTAATCCATAAATGGACAGTCCAGCCAAGAAGGAAAGAGTCCCACCGCACTGCTGCTGTATGCCTGACCCTAAAAATCTTCAACCCCAAAAATGTATCTGTGTAAGATGCCTTAAGTATAAATCCCCTCCATTACCATTGGGGGTGCTGCTTCAAAAAAGTCCATAACAATCCATACCATGCAGAAGAAAAAGAAAAAGAAGTGCACTTACCCCGGTGCGGTGGTCACAACTTTATTCGGACATGTATTGAAACAATAGCAGGGAGGAATGTGAAAAACAAATGGACAATGGCCGTTTCGTGCTGGATAGCACTTCAACGGGTCCTTGATAAATGGGATTATTATTATCTTACTATTGACTGGTATGTGTTCCATTAAGTATTTATGCCTTTAGATGCACAGGGGGCACATTTTTCATTAAATCGCATCCACTTTGCTTGGACATTGCAAAAAAAGCAGCAGAAAATAGGCAGCATTTATGCTACATATGAACACGGACTAAATGTCCAAGCACAGTGGATATGATTTCATGAAATCTCCAGCCTCTGTGCATCTAAAGACGCTGCTGATCTCTGCGGTTTTTTGTGCATTTTTTTTGCTATAGGCTTCTATGTGGAGCATGAAAAAAACAAAGAAAAAAGAACGTCCTTGCATTCCTAAGCGCAGAATCAAGGCTTTCTCTAAAAAAGCGTTAAAACATGTGCTACTTATCTGCTCCAAAATCATATCAAATAAGAGGGAAAACACATAAAAGAAACATGGCAGACACCTTTTTTGCTACTCCCTCTTGAGCAGACTAAAATGACTGCCCGTGTACTGTTCCTCCTCCCACACACTCCCCACAATCACCAGGACTGAGAAGCTGCAGATATCACATGTGAGATATAATACCATCAGGGTATGTGTCCTCGTTCAGGATGGCCAGCGCTTTGGATGGAGCGGACAACTCACTCCGCCCAAAGCGCTGCCCCCTTCTGTAGATGCGATGATTTCGGATGTGTTCATTGCACACATCCAGACTCATCGCACCCCACACATAGGGCCCTGTGTTTTACCTTGCGGCGGCGCAGCGTAAACGGACATGCTGCGTTCTAAAAAGATGCGCCGCATGTCCGGAAACGCAGGGATGCCGGGTGCGTGTTCGCACACATAGTGGAGACGGGATTTCATAAAACCCCCTCCACTATGCTGTAACATCTGGACGCTGCCAATTGAATGCTCTACGCAGCGTTCAATCCGCAGCTATTCCGGATGTAATACAGCCCGTGGACACATACCCTCAGTGTTTGAGATGTTGGCCATGTACTGTATGTAGTGTGAATACACTGACAATGTCTAAGGCTTGTACATGAGGTAAATAATGGAGGAACAAACAATATCTGAGGTAAAACTTCCTTCTGTATGTGAGGTAGATGACTCTACACCAGTACATGAGGTAAATAATGGAGGAACAAACAATATCTGAGGTGAAACTTCCTTCTGTGTGTGATATAGATGACACTACACTAGTACATGAGGTAGATAATGGAAAAGCAAACAATGTCTGAAGTAAAACTTCCTTCGGTATGTGAGGTAGATGACATGACCGCGTATGGCCAATAAAGGATCCTTTCCGTAAAGCATCCCCCACCCCCAACTACCTTGCCCCTCTTAACCCCTCCATCTATTACCCAGGAAAACACACCACCACGTTAATTTCTTTTTGGATAATTTGGCCACAGCGGCCATTTTATTAACAAACAAATACATAAATAACAACATGTAAACAGTAAATATATAAAACCTCGAGGGGGGGGCTCTTGGAGCTAAAAAATCTGGCTCATAATAGGCAGAGAGCCTACCCAAAATTTTTACAAAAAACACGTATTTACCCTCAGCCGTAACCACCAGCTCGAGGGCACCATGTAACCCATTTCGGGCAAACCAACCACAAAGCTCCCGAGGTAAACACCCCGTCCAGAGCCCGTACCAAAAGCCAGATCAACCCTATCAGCATCATCACCAACTCCAAGAACCCCACCCCCCGCCAACGCCACTGTGACAATAATACAGAATGCTTGCCTTCAATAAATCAACAGAAAAGAAATATAATTCAAAAGACCCCTTTTTTTTTTTTTTTTTTTTTTTACCTTAAGAATTGACGAACTCGCCGATCTTGCCTAAAGCTACGTTGCCTCATAGAACCGCTAAAACAGGGAGGGTGGGAGGGACTCACTTCGCCCGTCTAAGGTAACTGATCTCCCCTTTTCCCGCACTTTCCCAAGCCCCCACCTCCCTTTTTGCATAAATCCCCACCCCAAATCCTACTCTTCCAATCCCCGGGCTCCTTTACTCAATAACACCTTTATTTTTTAAAAGAAAACCTACTGCACTGCTCCCATGGCAACGCAGTCATGTGGGGGCCTCCTTTTAGCTGCGCCCCATACAGCCCCCCCTCTTGACCGCGTATGGCCAATAAAGGATCCTTTCCGTAAAGCATCCCCCACCCCCAACTACCTTGCCCCTCTTAACCCCTCCATCTATTACCCAGGAAAACACACCACCACGTTAATTTCTCTTTGGATAATTTGGCCACAGCGGCCATTTTATTAACAAACAAATACATAAATAACAACATGTAAACAGTAAATATATAAAACCTCGAGGGGGGGGCTCTTGGAGCTAAAAAATCTGGCTCATAATAGGCAGAGAGCCTACCCAAAATTTTTACAAAAAACACGTATTTACCCTCAGCCGTAACCACCAGCTCGAGGGCACCATGTAACCCATTTCGGGCAAACCAACCACAAAGCTCCCGAGGTAAACACCCCGTCCAGAGCCCGTACCAAAAGCCAGATCAACCCTATCAGCATCATCACCAACTCCAAGAACCCCACCCCCCGCCACACACGAACAGCCCTGACCACCTCAGGCTCGTGAGTGCCCCACCACCGCCAAAGCTCTTTCAACTCCTTCCTGTAGACCGAGCGCCCATAAATCCATCCCGATCTCGTTAAGATGCACTCCATCATCCCTCCAAAAATTACCGACCCCGGCCTCCAGCTCGAAATGCCTCACGGCAATACCCCCATTCCGGGACACAAAACTCGCCACCATCCTATTCAATTTTACCCTGGCTCTGTTAATCCCTTTATGGGAACGGGCCTCCCGCCACGTCTTCCGCGGCACAATGTCTGACCACACAGTCAGCATACCGGGAAAAGATACCCACAGCCTCAACAAGTCATAACGGATATCCCGAATGAGTTCCCTCACGGGTTTTGCCCCCAAATCATTACCCCCCAAGTGAACCACTAAAATATCCGGAGGGCGATCCAGACGGGCGGCGCGGGAGAATTCCGGCAAAAAACTACGCCACGACATACCACGAGTCCCCATCCAACGGATGATCACTGCCTCTCGGCCGAAACCCAGTTGCCTACCATTCGCGCGCGCGCATCAGCCCGGAGGGCGCCCCAATAAACGAAAGAGTGTCCGACAATCCACGCCAAAAGAGGGGTACGACCTGAAAAACACAACCATAATTAACAATCCACAAAGACGTCCCTCTTCACCCCGCATTGTTGATTTAATGCCGCACATAAGACAGGTAACGATTAGAACTCCATCTGCCTATTTTCTTGATCACCTCCGGCCCAAGGCCCAAACCATCGGCCTCAGATGCGGCCCCAATCCTAAAAGAATGCGAGCCGAAATTTTCCGGGTTAACACCCAGCAAACCCAAGCCCTTCTTCAAAATGGCTACAAACTGGAAACGTGACAAGAAATCCCCCTCTTGGTGTTGCAACAGAGGGCCTGACCTGACTGATGACAAATTCCAATATGCCTCTAAGCAGCGTTGCGGACACATCCCGCTACCCGCCACCCTTCCTAGCACTACTTTCTTTCCCCTACCTAGCTGATCCGTCTTTGAACGCCTTATCCAAAAGGCAACTCCCCCTTCCCAAAAAACCACATCTTCCGCCAAAAGACCACCTGACCTGTCCTTGCTCGGGGAAACCAATTCACCCAGACGCAAAGCACCAAAAAACGCTAGAGAAAAGGCCAATTGAAACAGTACCACCTCAAACTGAGATGAACAAATTACGCCCAAGGCCTCCCCTAACCGCTGCAACAACCCAAAAGAAATGGGCCTGCGCTTATCAAAAGTCGAATTACCCTTACGAAAACCTTTCAACGCCTGCCGTATAACAAAGTCCTTTGTGACGTCCCTCAATCCTTGCAACTGAAAACCAAAAGCCAAACCTGCTATAAACTTGTTTAACCTAGACACGGACCAACCCCACTCCACGACCTTACCTACCAGTGCCAATAACGCCATTGCCCTGTCGCTATCTGACTCAGCCGAGCCGCATTGAAACAACCAACTTTCCCACATGGCCCATGACGCCGCATAATCTGACCATGTCCTGTTTGACACCGAGGCTTGGATCAATCGGCCTCCCCTTCCGTAACCACCTGCCACAGATGCAAAGGACATGCTGCTCCTGCTGCCTCCGAATCTGGAGCCAAATCCCGGAATCGGTCCCACTGCAAACGAGACAAAGCATCAGCTATATTGTTCTGAACTCCTGGCACGTGCACCGCCGTAATCCATGCATTCAACTCCAAGCATCTCAGTACCAACTCCCTGACCAACCTAATTACTGGAGGGGAAGAACAAGATAAGCTGTTAATCACGGCCACCACGCTCGAGTTATCGCAATGGAAACGTACTCGCCGATCACGAAAGCTGTCACCCCAAACAAACACTGACACCACAATTGGGAACAACTCCAACAATGCCAAATTCTTGGTGAGCCCCTTCTTTCGCCAATCCTCTGGCCACACCCCGACGCTCCATTTTCCTCCACAGTAGGCCCCATAACCAACTCCACCTGCTGCGTCTGTGTAGATCTCGCAATCAAAAGCATTCAGATCCTCCTGCTGAATAAGCGACCTGCCATTATAGCCTTCCAAAAAACGTTGCCAAACAAGAAGGTCCTCCTTATGCTCTCTACCCAAACGAATAAAATGATGAGCCGACCGAACTCCAGCCGTCGCCCTGGACAATCTGCGGCAAAATATCCTGCCCATTGGCATAATACGACAAGCAAAATTCAGGCGGCCCAGCAGCGACTGCAACTCCTTCAATGAAGTCTTCCGCAATTTTCCAATCCGACTCACCTCTCGCTTAAGCAACTCCAACTTATCATCAGGCAACCTACACTCCATTTTCTCAGAATCAATGAGAATCCCTAAGAAACTCAAGACCGTGCAGGGGCCCTCCGTTTTTCCCTGTGCCAAAGGAACACCAAACTGTCCGGCCACCCATTCCATGGTCCCAAGTAAATGACAGCACACTGCTGAATCCGGTGGACCAACAAACAAAAAATCATCCAAATAGTGAATGACAGAAGGAACGGCCGATACATCTCTCACTACCCACTCTAAAAAGGTACTGAAAGTCTCAAACAATGCACAGGAAATAGAACATCCCATAGGCAAACACCTATCCAAGTAAAAACCACCCTCCCACCAACAACCTAACAAAGGAATGCTCTGCGGGTGCACCGGCAAGAGCCTAAATGCTGACTCGATGTCCGTTTTTGCCAGCAATGCTCCAGGCCCGTACATTCGCACCCACCGAACAGCCGCATCAAACGATGTGTAAACAACGGAGCACAACTCCTCCGCAATCCCGTCATTAACCGAGGATCCTTTGGGATATGAAAGATGCTGAATTAGCCGGAACTTGTTCGGCTCCTTCTTGGGCACCACCCCAAGCGGGGAAACAATTACACCCGCCATGGGCAACGAACTAAAAGGCCCCGCCATTCTTCCCAGCTCAACCTCTTTTGCCAATTTAGCCGAAACCACCTCCGCATGCAAGCCAGCTGATCTCAAATTTTTTGTAGAAAAAGGAACAACATGCATCGGGTGAGGGATCTTAAACCCCTCAAGAAAACCGTCCCTAATAACCTCCGCCTTTTTAACATCCGGGTATCTACTTAGATAGGGGGCCATCTTTTGAACCCTCACCGGAGTCACCCCCTTGACCGCCACCCACTGATGGC
Organism: Ranitomeya imitator; assembly: GCF_032444005.1. Lineage (NCBI taxonomy): Eukaryota > Metazoa > Chordata > Amphibia > Anura > Dendrobatidae > Ranitomeya > Ranitomeya imitator. Next base: position 111,979,611 of record NC_091283.1, on the reverse strand, counting down.
TTACCACGTGATTTCTTGAAACACTTAGCGGCTCCGTGAGAGGCCCCGTTGCAATGGGAGCACACGTGTTTAAATTTACAAGTGGTGCCATACTTGCACTGGCCCTCATTAAACTGCCAGCATGTCCCAGATTTTTCCTTTGAACCCTGAGACCCGTGTCCTCCACTTTGTCCTGACTGCTGACTGCTACCCCCCCCCTCCCCCCTGAAAGGACTGCCCATAACGCACCGGAGCCATCACCTTCAGCCACAATCCGATGTCTTTTTGGTCCCACCTTATCTCCGGCCTCACTGCTTTTCGCTGCCTGAACTGTTCATCGTATCTCAGCCAAGCCTGGCCCCCGTAGGTACGATGCGCTTCACCAATAGCATCCAAATAACAAAACAGGCCCGAGCAATTCTCGGGGAATTTCTCCCCTATAACACTCGCTAGAATGGCAAAGGCCTGCTGCCAGTTAACGAACGTCTGAGGAATAAGGCGCCAACGCCTCTTTTCTTCCTCTTCCTTTTTGCTGTCGTCTTTCTTTCCTTTATCCAAGTTAAATTTTTCTAAAGGAAGGAGAGAGAAAATCTCTACGTATTCATCTTTCCAAATCTTTTCCTTGACTTCTTTCTTCAAATGGGCCCCCAGCGGACCCTCAAAACACACATATACCTCGCCTTTTGCCCTGTCGTCTAACTTAACGGTATCACCTTTTCCCGTTTCCGTTTGTACCGACACCGACACCCCCGCCACAGAAACAGGTGTCCCGCTACCCGAGCTCGCAATCTCGTTCGAACCCCCTGCTACGCCCCCGGCAACTGACACCCAGGCACCAGCGGGCGACGATCCCACACTGTTAGCAACTGAGCTACCCCCGCCCCCATCCAATCTACGCAAAATCTGCGACATACCCGCTAGAAGTTCTCTGACCCCCGGGACCTCATTACAGCCCCCACCCCGCTCCACCACACCCGAAACACCCGGCACTGGGGAAAGACTGGACATGTACTCACGTGGCTGCGCAGGTGCTGTGTCCCCACCAGCCGTGCTTCCTGAATCCTGCTGGTCCATTTCGTCGCGATGTTCGTTCCCGGAATCATCGCTGCCGCTCATCTGCCCCGGGCCCGCGCCCCTGGCCTCCACGTCACCAGGGGGGACCGAGACTGGCGAAGGCGACCGGTCCCTCGACCTCCTGCTGGATCTGGATCTGTCCGGCTCCGTGATTCCTCTGCCTCCAGCCGCTGGACTGTCTCCTCTGGACGCCGCTCTTGCGGCCCGACCGCGACCCGCTCCTTGCCGTGATGCCGCCGCTGTCCTGCCCGATAGTCTGCTCTGCCGTCCTGTCGCAGAGCCAGGTGCACTGGGGGGATGGGATCCGGGTGCCCCCGCTGCAATTGCGCCCGCCGCGATACTCCCCGGCTCCTGCCTGGTGGATGCTGCCGCCGCCGCTGGGCTCCTTCCCCGTCCCCCTGCTCGTGTTGCCGCCACCGCGGGAGGTGCTCCCCGGCGGGTAGAAGCTGCTGCTATCGGTGCTGCGGCGCCGCCGCGCCCTCTGCTAGGCCGCACCGGAAGTGCGGCCCTGACATCCTGTGCAGCGCCGGCGTCCTGCCGCGTCTGCACCGCTCGCCCAGCACCGCGCCGCCTCGCGCCGGCAGGGCCGCCAGGTGGATTCCTGCCGGGGGAGGGGGCGGGCAAGGTGGATCGGCCGCGTCCCCCAGCCCCCGCAGGGTCCCTGGAGGGGCTCCGCGGCCTGCGCCTGCCGCGCGGTGTAGTGTCGGGGGACAGCCTGTCTGGCGGCCTAGACCGCCTGGTTCTGCTGCCCCGGCTCCCGCTGTCCTGGCTCCCACTGCCTCCGAGCAGCCCTGTGAGCTGCTCCTCCAGCCATCCGGCCCTCCTGGAACTGGCCTCCCGACGAAGCTGAGCTACCAGGCTGTCCACAGAAGACATGGTGAGAGGGATGTGGCAGCAGGTCCACTCACTTCGCCCGTCTAAGGTAACTGATCTCCCCTTTTCCCGCACTTTCCCAAGCCCCCACCTCCCTTTTTGCATAAATCCCCACCCCAAATCCTACTCTTCCAATCCCCGGGCTCCTTTACTCAATAACACCTTTATTTTTTAAAAGAAAACCTACTGCACTGCTCCCATGGCAACGCAGTCATGTGGGGGCCTCCTTTTAGCTGCGCCCCATACAGCCCCCCCTCTATACACCAGTACATGACATAAATAGAGGAGCAAACAATATCTATAGTAAAATTTCCCTGTGTATGTGAGGTAGATGACACTACACCGGTACATGAGGTTAATAATGGAGACACTAACAATGTCTGAGGTAAAGCTTGAGGCTATGTGCACATGATACGGATTTAGTGTGGATATGCAGCGGATTTTTCCGCGCAGAAATGCTGCAGATCCGCACTGTGATTTACAGTACAATATAAATCAATGGGAAAAAAAATCTGTGCAGATGGTGCGGAAAAATCCACGCGGAAACGCTGCGGATTTAAAAGAAGTGCATGTCACTTCTTTTTTGCGGATCTGCAGCGTTTCTGCAGCCTTCCATTATATAAATCCGCAGGGGTAAAAACCGCAGAAAATCCGCACAAAATCTGCATCAATTTGGCATAAAAACGGCACAAAATCCGCAGCAAATCTGCACCTGCGGTTTCTGCCAGGAGATGCGGATTTTGTGCAGAAAATTCTGCACCCTATTCCGCAACATGTGCACATAGCCTTACTCTTTATTTGAGTTAGATACACTGGTGCATGATGTGAAAATTGCCCAGTTCTGTGAGGCAATAAACCTTGTATTATACCTCCTGAGCCTGTAAAGAAAGAGGAAGAGACAGTAGGGGCAAGTTCACACTGGGTGTTTTTTTTTGCTGCGTTTTTTATACTAATTTTCAGCCATTTTTTACAGTACCAGCAAAGTGCTTTGCATAGTTTTTTTTTATATAGAGCACATCACTTCTTTCAGTTTTTTTTCAGCATTTTTTCAGCATTTTTCAACCATTGACTTCAATCGATGGTGAAAAAACGCTGCAAATATGCAGGTTGACTTTTTTGCAGCGTATTTGCTGCAGAAAAGTCAAGTACAGCAGGATGTGACCACAGTCGGCTACGCTACATCTAGATGGCAGGCTGTATGATGCGTCCATACAGCCTGTCATCCAGCAGAGCGGACCCGAACCCCATTCACTTGAATAGGGGGACCGACAATACAGTGTTTGACATGCGCGGCAAACACCGCTTCTGATCGACGGTGAAACCATCCCTGCTGGTCAGAGAGACGCGGTTTCCACGCAGTCAAAAGACAAAGTGAGCACTCAGCTGTGATCGGAGGTATAAAGTTTACTTCTAGTCACTGGTGTCAGCTGATGAGACTACTGCTCTTATCATCCGACACCTGCTGCCGCTAATAACAGTGAGAGCAGGAGCAGATGATGGGAGTATTCATCTGCCGCTCCTGTGCTGTAAATAAATAATTAAAAAAAAAACCTGCATGGGTTCCCCCTATTTTTGATAACAAGCCAGGCAAAACATGCAGCTGGGGGCTTCAACCCTTATCTCAGCTTCAGCAAGGTTAGTTATCAAGAATGGAGGGGTCACCAAGCTGTTTTTAAAAATATTTAAATAAATAATTTAAGAAACCGGTGTGGGGTCCTCCCCATTTTTGACAACAAGCCTTGCTAAAGCAGACATCTGTGGGCTGGTATTCTCCGGCTGGTAAGGGGCCATGGATTTAGGCCCCCAGCTTAAAAATAACAACCTGCAGCTGCCCAGAAAAGGCACAGCTATTAGATGCGCCAATTCTGGTGCTTTGCCCGGCTCTTCCCACTTGCCCTGTAGCGGTGGCAAGTGTTGTTCATATTTGTGGGGTTGATGTCACCTTTGTATTGTCTGGTGACCTCAAGCCCATGCCTTAGTAATGGAGAAGCATCTATAAGACACCTATCCATTACTAATCCTATAGATACATGGTAAATAAAGACACAGCCAGAATAAAGTATTTTATTAAATGTAAAACAAATCACAGTTTTCCATTTTTATTTAAAAATAACAAATATAGTTATACTCGCCTAACGCCTATTCCACCGAAGCACTCGTTCTCCTGTAATAAACCAAAAATAAAAAACAATATCCCTCACCTCTCAGTCGTTCTGTCCCGCGCTGTAATCCATGTCTTGGGGAGAAATAGTTTTCAACCTGGATGGTGCCAAGGTGTGACCGTCGAGTCAGAGAACCACTGGTGAATGAGCTGCTTAGCATCATCCAGGTTGAAAACTATTTATCCCCCAGACATGGATTACGGGACAGAACAACAGATAGGTGAGGGATATTGTTGTTTTTTATTTTTGGTTTATTACAGGAAAACGAGGGCTTCAGCGCAATTAGGCAAGGTCATAAGTATGATTTAATTAAGACTATTAAAGGTGTCTGTGTCATTCTTTCAATTAAAGGACTTTTTCTGGGTGTCTGTTTTCTCACAATATGACTATGGGGTTAGTAATGGGGGCATCTTAATGATGCCTCTCCATTACTAACCTTGAAGTCACCTGACAATACAAAGGTGACATCAACCCCCCCACTATCACCCACTTGCCACTGCTACATAGCAAGTGTGAAAAGCAAGACTAAGTGTCAGAATTGGCACATCTTGCAGATGCGCATTTTATGGGGCAGCTGAGAGGTGATGTTTTTAGCCTGGGGGCAGTATCCATGGCCCCTTCCTAGGCTATTAATATCAGCCTGCAGCTGTCTGCACAGCTTTTGCTGGTTAGTCATTATAGGGGGACCCTACGTCAATTTTGGGGGACCCCAATTTTAATAGCCAGTAAAGGCTAAGTATACAGCTGTGAGCTGATATTAATTCTCTTGAGAAGCTCCATGGGTATTACCCCCAAGCTATAAACAACTGTCCCCAGCCGTCGGCTTTCCCTCTGCTGGTTAAGAAAACTATACGGGAGCCCACGCCATTTTTTTCCGAAAAATAATCTTTTAATAATTAAATACATGTACTATAAGCTTCACACACACTGTACTATTTGTATTTGTCAGACATCTGTATATCTACCTATTCTATATGTGAGAAGGAGAGAACAGCTGACCGCACCACCACTCTCACGACCGAGGCTTCCAGAATCCACAGTTGCTAGCCAGCCGGCAGACCTGCGGTGCTCCAGCCGGAACAACAAGTGTAAGCGATATAGCAGCAAGACGAAGAAACTTGGCGGCACTCACCGGTCTTCAAACAGGTATCTTTTATTGCTTCACGGCACGGGGGTACAAATAAGAAGAGAGTTTCTTCGTCTTGCTGCTATTCTATATGTATTTACTGTATGTAATCCATCTCTTCTATCCTATCCTTCTATCATATATATAATATAGTGTGTGTGTCACTGGTATATATATATATATATATATATATATATATATATATAGATAGATAGATAAGAAAAAACGAGAGCAGCACAATGCTCACCGGTGGGTGCCAAGCCTCCTGGATAGGACCATCCACATGTCCAACCACGTAATATGCCAAGCAGAAAAAGAAGCCAGCACTCCAACAACAAATGAAGGCTTGAGAAAGGCTCAGTGCGAGATGTGGGTCTGAAATAAACTTCACAGCCTTTTTTCACCTTCATTTGTTGTTGGAGTGCTGCCTTCTTTTTCTGCTTGGTATATATATATATATATATACATATATATATATATATAGACTCTGTACAGTACAGACCAAAAGTTTGGACACAGCTTATTTAAAGATTTTTCTGTATTTTCATGACTATGAAAATTGTACATTCACACTGAAGGCATCAAAGTTATGAATTAACACATTTGGAATTATATACTCAACAAAAAAGTGTGAAACAACTGAAATTATGTCTTATATTCTAGATTCTTCAAAGTAGCCACCTTTTGCTTTGATGACTGATTTGCACACTCTTGGCATTCTCTTCATGAGCTTCAAGAGGTAGTCACTGGGAATGGTCTTCCAACAATCTTGAAGGAGTTCCCAGAGATGCTTAGCACTTGTTGGCCCTTTTCCTTCACTCTGCGGTCCAGCTCACCCCAAACCATCTCGATTGGGTTCAGGTCTGGTGACTGTGGAGGCCAGGTTATCTGACATAGCACCCCCATCACTCTCCTTCTTGGTCAAAATAGCCCTTACACTACATTAAGGTGTGTTTGGGGTCATTGTCCTGTTGAAAAATAAATGATGGTCCAACTAAACGCAAACCGGATGGAATAGCATGCCGCTGCAAGATGCTGTGGTAGCCATGCTGGTTCAGTATGCTTTCAATTTTGAATAAATCCCCAACAGTGTCACCAGCAAAGCACCGCCACACCATCACACCTCCTCCTCCATGCTTCACAGTGGGAACCAGGCATGTAGAGTCCATCCGCTCACCTTTTTTGCATCGCACAAAGACACGGTGGTTGGAACCAAAGATCTCAAATTTGGACTCCTCAGACCAAAGAACAGATTTCCACTCTTCTAATGCCCATTCTTTGTGTTCTTTAGCCCAAACAAGTCTCTTCTCCTTGTTGCCTGTCAAAGTCTCCTCTTAAGGCCGGCCTTACACTAGCGAGTTTTACGGACGTATGAGCGCATTAAATAAGTCCGTAAAACACGCATTCCACACGGCCCAATTATTCTCTATGCCCCAGCTCCTATCTGCCGTATTTTACTGATCCGTATTATACGGCTTTCTACGGCCGTAGAAAATCGCAGCATGCTGCGTTTGTCACCGTATTGCACAAAAAAATCGCCAATGCAAGTCTATGGGGGCCCGAAAAATACGGATTACACACGGACCAGCAGTGTGACTTGCGAGAAATACGCAGCGGTGTTAGCGAGAAAAGCCGGCAATTCAGTGCGGTGTACAGTAAAATCACACTGACAGCTTACAATAGAATAGGTGGAATAAATGTGTACACATAGAATAGGTATATACTGTATATATATATATATATATATATATGTCATTGAGACACATATATGTATATATCATAGAAAAATTAGTTGGCGCACCACAATGATATCAAACAAATAAATATATATTGGGGTTGCAAAACAATGGCTAATACGCATGCGCAAAATACGCTGACACACCCTGCCTATGGAGGAGATATGGACCACTATTTTGGGGACTTTTCAGCGTATTACGGCCGTAAATTACGGACCGTATTTTTATACGCTGAGTGTGAGGCCGGCCTAACAGTTGTTGTAGAGATGTGTCTGCTGCTAGACCTCTGTGTGGCATTGACCTGGTCTCTAATCTGAGCTGCTGTTAACCTGCGATTTCTGAGGCTGGTGATTCGGATAAACTTATCCTCAGAAGCAGAGGTGACTCTTGGTCTTCCATTCCTGGGGCGGTCCTCGTGTGAGCCAGTTTCTTTGTAGCGCTTGAAGGTTTTTGCCACTGCACTTGGGGACACTTTCAAAGTTTTCCCAATATTTCGGACTGACTGACCTTCATTTCTTAAAGTAATGATGGCCACTCATTTTTCTTTACTTAGCTGCTTTTTTCTTGCCATAATACAAATTCTAACAGTCTATTCAGTAGGACTATCAGCTGTGTATTCACCAGACTTCTGCACAACACAACTGATGGTGCCAATCCCATTTATAAGGCAAGAAATCCCACTTATTAAACCTGACAGGGCACACCTGTGAAGTGAAAACCATTCCCGATGACTACCTCTTGAAGCTCATCAAGAGAATGCCAAGAGTGTGCAAAGCAGTCATCAAAGCAAAAGGTGGCTACTTTGAAGAACCTAGAATATAAGACATAATTTCAGTTGTTTCACACTTTTTTGTTAAGTATATAATTCCACATGTGTTAATTCATAGTTTTGATGCCTTCAGTGTGAATGTACAATTCTTTAAATCTTTAAATTTGAAGGTGTGTCCAAACTTTTGGTCTGTACTGTATATATATATATATATATATATATATATATATATATATATATATATATATATATTGGGCCATATATATGGATACACCTGGGTGGGCCATGTATATGGGTACACCTAAATAAAATGTGAATGGTTGGTGATATCAACTTCCTGTTTGTGGCACATCAGTATATGGAAGGAGGAAAATTTTCAAGATGGGTGGTGACCATGGAGTTCATTTTGAAGTTGGCCATTTTGGATGCAACTTTATAAATGGCCCACCCTGTATCTACTGTATATTCCAATCTGTCTGTGTGATTTTACTGTATGCGGCACATGAATTGCCAGTGTTTCGTAGGATCTAGAAGGATAGTTCTACAGGAAGTAGTTTTTTTTTCTTCTTTGGGGGCACTCAACTTTATTAGTATGCACAATGAGACACAAGATGGCAAAAATGCATGTTTTGGTGCTGCAGCTTCTTTCCTGCTAAGAAATCAGGTTTTGCTGCAGAAAAAACATGCAGCAAAAACGCTCAGTGTGAACTTACCCCAAGATATATTTTTTTCTAAACTCCTCCCTTCCACCAGTAATAACGAAGCAGGCACACAAACTGACTCCTGCTTCTTTAAGGGGAAACACCCAGCCTAATGCAATCAATATAAATGTAGGTGATAAAAACTCCAGGATTTGAGGGTGCACCCTTCCTATATTCATGCGTCCCCTCCGCTTAGTACTCCAGGGAGTTCAATATTATTAAAATGTGCGTCATCCCTGCATCAACTTATTATTTTGTTATACAAAAAATACATGTCCCCAACTCCAGCTTTATCCCTTAACTTATATTGCCTTCTCATAGGAGAATTTAGAAGATCTGGCAATGCTACTATTATGTTTTCTAGATCATTAAAATTGTATGCAGAAATAACCTGTTGATGCAAACCACTGATACAGGCAAATAACAAGGAAAACATAATCAAACTTATTTTCTGAGGCAAGTGGATTTTCTGCTGCTTATGGCTTTGGGGAAAATCAACTGCGCTTTGCAGTGCCAGCATATTTAAGAAATGTCTTGAACATGCTGCAAAATATATCTGCAGAGTAGGAGCTGTTGATTTGAGAATTTCAGAATGTTAATTTATGTTCTAGGTGTTAATTTCACCTTTGCAATTACTTATTTAGCAGATATAGTATATATAGGTTTGTTTCTAAATATTTGCTTTTTTCTACCTTATATTTGTGGCCAGTGCGCATGCGTGTTCTGACCCATGAGTCCATTGCCGACTCTGGTATCTTAATCAGATATGACATATCCAACCACCCCGGCATACACACTATGGCATTATGGGAGAATGTGTTGCATTTTGGGTTATTGGGCCTTGTGCCCATGGGCTAGTATGAGTATCCCTATTGATAAGATTCCATTCATGTGATTGGACTACTGCAATATTTAATAAGTACAGAAAACTCTCGAGCAATGACTGAGAAAGCTTTTATAATCATATCCTTTTTGGAAGTGCATTTGAACAGCAAGGTTGATTGCTGTTGAGGGGAACTAGAAAAAAAAAAATCTATAAATCTTCAGCAGAGCGAGTGTGAGCGAGCTGAGTGTGTCCTGAGCGTAAGTGTGGACAGCGGTAAGTGTGACTTGTGATTCAGTGAAGAGGTATTTGGAAAGCCTTTAACAAATACCTGTGTGAATTGGTGTGAGTTGCTGAATTGGGGGTAGGTATATTCATAAGGGTTAACTTAGGGTGGGGGCTCATAGTTAAGGGTTTATAAGGGGCAGCTGTTTGGGGCTCAAGTCCTTTTTGGAAGTGCATTTGAACAGCAAGGTTGATTGCTGTTGAGGGGAACTAGAAAAAAAAAAATCTATAAATCTTCAGCAGAGCGAGTGTGAGCGAGCTGAGTGTGTCCTGAGCGTAAGTGTGGACGGCGGTAAGTGTGACTTGTGATTCAGTGAAGAGGTATTTGGAAAGCCTTTAACAAATACCTGTGTGAATTGGTGTGAGTTGCTGAATTGGGGGTAGGTATATTCATAAGGGTTAACTTAGGGTGGGGGCTCATAGTTAAGGGTTTATAAGGGGCAGCTGTTTGGGGCTCAAGTCCTTTTTGGAAGTGCATTTGAACAGCAAGGTTGATTGCTGTTGAGGGGAACTAGAAAAAAAAAATCTATAAATCTTCAGCAGAGCGAGTGTGAGCGAGCTGAGTGTGTCCTGAGCGTAAGTGTGGACGGCGGTAAGTGTGACTTGTGATTCAGTGAAGAGGTATTTGGAAAGCCTTTAACAAATACCTGTGTGAATTGGTGTGAGTTGCTGAATTGGGGGTAGGTATATTCATAAGGGTTAACTTAGGGTGGGGGCTCATAGTTAAGGGTTTATAAGGGGCAGCTGTTTGGGGCTCAAGTCCTTTTTGGAAGTGCATTTGAACAGCAAGGTTGATTGCTGTTGAGGGGAACTAGAAAAAAAAAAATCTATAAATCTTCAGCAGAGCGAGTGTGAGCGAGCTGAGTGTGTCCTGAGCGTAAGTGTGGACGGCGGTAAGTGTGACTTGTGATTCAGTGAAGAGGTATTTGGAAAGCCTTTAACAAATACCTGTGTGAATTGGTGTGAGTTGCTGAATTGGGGGTAGGTATATTCATAAGGGTTAACTTAGGGTGGGGGCTCATAGTTAAGGGTTTATAAGGGGCAGCTGTTTGGGGCTCAAGTCCTTTTTGGAAGTGCATTTGAACAGCAAGGTTGATTGCTGTTGAGGGGAACTAGAAAAAAAAATCTATAAATCTTCAGCAGAGCGAGTGTGAGCGAGCTGAGTGTGTCCTGAGCGTAAGTGTGGACGGCGGTAAGTGTGACTTGTGATTCAGTGAAGAGGTATTTGGAAAGCCTTTAACAAATACCTGTGTGAATTGGTGTGAGTTGCTGAATTGGGGGTTGGTATATTCATAAGGGTTAACTTAGGGTGGGGGCTCATAGTTAAGGGTTTATAAGGGGCAGCTGTTTGGGGCTCAAGTCCTTTTTGGAAGTGCATTTGAACAGCAAGGTTGATTGCTGTTGAGGGGAACTAGAAAAAAAAAATCTATAAATCTTCAGCAGAGCGAGTGTGAGCGAGCTGAGTGTGTCCTGAGCGTAAGTGTGGACGGCGGTAAGTGTGACTTGTGATTCAGTGAAGAGGTATTTGGAAAGCCTTTAACAAATACCTGTGTGAATTGGTGTGAGTTGCTGAATTGGGGGTAGGTATATTCATAAGGGTTAACTTAGGGTGGGGGCTCATAGTTAAGGGTTTATAAGGGGCAGCTGTTTGGGGCTCAAGTCCTTTTTGGAAGTGCATTTGAACAGCAAGGTTGATTGCTGTTGAGGGGAACTAGAAAAAAAAATCTATAAATCTTCAGCAGAGCGAGTGTGAGCGAGCTGAGTGTGTCCTGAGCGTAAGTGTGGACGGCGGTAAGTGTGACTTGTGATTCAGTGAAGAGGTATTTGGAAAGCCTTTAACAAATACCTGTGTGAATTGGTGTGAGTTGCTGAATTGGGGGTAGGTATATTCATAAGGGTTAACTTAGGGTGGGGGCTCATAGTTAAGGGTTTATAAGGGGCAGCTGTTTGGGGCTCAAGTCCTTTTTGGAAGTGCATTTGAACAGCAAGGTTGATTGCTGTTGAGGGGAACTAGAAAAAAAAAAATCTATAAATCTTCAGCAGAGCGAGTGTGAGCGAGCTGAGTGTGTCCTGAGCGTAAGTGTGGACGGCGGTAAGTGTGACTTGTGATTAAGTGAAGAGGTATTTGGAAAGCCTTTAACAAATACCTGTGTGAATTGGTGTGAGTTGCTGAATTGGGGGTAGGTATATTCATAAGGGTTAACTTAGGGTGGGGGCTCATAGTTAAGGGTTTATAAGGGGCAGCTGTTTGGGGCTCAAGTCCTTTTTGGAAGTGCATTTGAACAGCAAGGTTGATTGCTGTTGAGGGGAACTAGAAAAAAAAAAATCTATAAATCTTCAGCAGAGCGAGTGTGAGCGAGCTGAGTGTGTCCTGAGCGTAAGTGTGGACGGCGGTAAGTGTGACTTGTGATTCAGTGACTTTGGATTCAGGGAGTTTCCAGGGGAGGAATTGCTGTCTGATTTTTATTAATACTTTGTATTTATTTTTTTATTTTTTTTTAATTGAACTGTTCTGTCTGGTGCAATCCCCATTAGGAAATGTGCTCCACGATTGTTAATGCCATCCAGTGCACATCTTGCCACATGTATGCAGTCCTTGAGCAGCCGATCGAGGGTGCATACTGCTGTGTGAGATGTGAGCACGTTGTGCATTTGGAAACCCAGATTCTGACTCTAAATGTGCAGCTGGCAACACTGAGATCCATAGACAATATGGAGAGGAGTCTTCTGCTCACGGAGCAGACGCTCAATGGGACAGATGAGGGGGGTGATGGTGGGATGGAGCTGCAGGACAATGAAGTAGCAAGCTGGGTGACAGTTAGGAAGCGGGGTAGAGGGAAGAGTGCCAGGGAGGCTAGTCCTGATCTGGAACACCCCAATAAGTTTGCTAAGTTGGCAGATGAGGGGGGTGCCAGTACAGGGGTAGCACTGCTGCAGCCAGGCATGTCCTCTGAAAGCCGGAGGAGTGACTGCTCCAGTAAGGAGGGAAATAGGAGAGCAGGGCAGGCCAGACAGGTGCTGGTAGTGGGGGACTCAATTATTAGGGGAACAGATAGGGCAATCTGTCACAAAGACAGGGATCGTCGAACGGTGTGCTGCCTACCTGGCGCTCGAGTCCGACACATCGCTGATCGGGTGGACAGATTATTGGGAGGGGCTGGTGAGGACCCAGCGGTCATGGTGCACATTGGCACTAATGACAAAGTTAGAGGTAGGTGGAAGGTCCTTAAAGATGATTTCAGGGAATTAGGCTGCAAGCTGAAAGCAAGGACCTCCAACGTGGTATTTTCCGAAATACTGCCGGTACCACGTGCCACGCCAGAGAGGCAACGGGAGATTAGGGAGGTTAATAAGTGGCTCAAGAATTGGTGTAGGAAAGAGGGGTTTGGGTTCCTGCAGAACTGGACCGACTTCTCAGTTGGCTACAGGCTCTACGCTAGGGACGGGCTGCACCTCAATGGGGAGGGTGCAGCTGTGCTGGGGGAGAGAATGGCTAGAAGGTTGGAGGAGTGTTTAAACTAGGAATTGGGGGGGAGGGTATTCATTTTATAGGAGGGGAAGATAGTGCAGACAGAGACCTGGGCACAAATAAGGAAGTTGGGGGTGGCGGTGGCATGGGGGTTGGGGTCAGAACAGTTAATAATTTAAGAAATAGAAGTACAGAGAGGAACATAAAGTGCATGTATACTAATGCCAGAAGCCTCGCCAACAAAATGGACGAATTAGAACTAATGTTGTTGGAGCATAATTATGACATGGTGGGGATATCTGAAACGTGGCTGGATGAGAGCCATGACTGGGCTGTTAACTTGCAGGGCTACAGCCTGTTCAGAAATGACCGTACAGATAAGCGAGGGGGAGGGGTGTGTCTATATGTAAAATCATCCTTAAAACCCATCCTGCGCGATAATATAGGTGAATTTAATGAAAATGTAGAATCCCTGTGGGTGGAGATAAGGGGAGGGGGAAAAAATAATAAATTACTGATAGGGGTTTGTTATAAATCTCCAAAAATAATGGAAGCAATGGAGAATATCCTCGTAAAGCAAATAGATGAAGCTGCGACTCAAGGAGAAGTCATTATTATGGGGGACTTCAACTACCCTGAAATAGATTGGGGAATAGAAACCTGCAGTTCCAGCAAAGGTAATCAGTTTTTGACAATTATGAGAGACAATTACCTTTCACAACTGGTTCAGGACCCAACAAGAAGGGGGGCACTGCTAGACCTAATATTAACCAACAGGCCAGACCGCATATCAAATATAAGGGTTGGGGGTCACTTGGGAAATAGCGATCACAAAATAATAAGTTTTCAAGTATCCTTTAAAAAGATGTGTAGTAGAGGGGTTACAAGGACACTAAACTTCAGGAGGGCAAATTTCCAACGGATGAGAGAGGATCTTGGTGCAATTAACTGGGACGATATCCTGAGACACAAAAATACACAAAGAAAATGGGAGACGTTTATTAGCATCCTGGATAGGACCTGTGCACAGTATATAACGTATGGGAATAAACATACTAGAAATAGGAGGAAACCAATATGGCTAAATAGAGCTGTAAGGGGCGCAATAAGTGACAAAAAGAAAGCATTTAGAGAATTAAAGGAAGTAGGTAGTGAGGAGGCATTAAATAAATACAGAAAATTAAATAAATTCTGTAAAAAGCAAATCAAGGCAGCAAAGATTGAGACAGAGAGACTCATTGCCAGAGAGAGTAAAAATAATCCTAAAATATTCTTTAACTACATAAATAGTAAGAAACTAAAAAATGATAGTGTTGGCCCCCTTAAAAATAGTCTGGGTGAGATGGTGGATGAGGATGAGGAAAAAGCCAATATGCTAAATGACTTTTTTTCATCAGTATTTACACAAGAAAATCCCATGGCAGACAAAATGTCTAGTGATAAAAATTCCCAATTAAATGTCACCTGCTTAACCCAGCAGGAAGTGCGGCGGCGTCTAAAAATCACTAAAATTGACAAATCTCCGGGCCCGGATGGGATACACCCTCGAGTACTGCAGGAATTAAGTACAGTCATTGATAGACAATTATTTTTAATCTTTAAAGACTCCATAATAACAGGGTCTGTGCCACAGGACTGGCGTATAGCAAATGTGGTGCCAATATTCAAAAAGGGGACAAAAACTGAACTCGGAAATTATAGGCCAGTAAGCTTAACCTCTACTGTGGGTAAAATACTGGAGGGCATTCTAAGGGATGCTATACTGGAGTATCTGAAGAGGAATAACCTCATGACCCAGTATCAGCACGGGTTAACTAGGGACCGTTCATGTCAGACTAATTTGATCAGTTTCTATGAAGAGGTAAGTTCCAGATTGGACCAAGGGAACCCAGTGGATGTAGTGTATATGGACTTTTCAAAAGCTTTTGATACGGTGCCACACAAAAGGTTGATACATAAAATGAGAATAATGGGGATAGGGGAAAATATGTGCAAGTGGGTTGAGAGCTGGCTCAGGGATAGGAAACAAAGGGTGGTTATTAATGGAGCACACTCGGACTGGGTAGCGGTTAGCAGTGGGGTACCACAGGGGTCAGTATTGGGCCCTCTTCTTTTTAACATATTTATTAATGACCTTGTAGGGGGCATTCAGAGTAGAATTTCAATATTTGCAGATGACACTAAACTCTGCAGGGTAATCAATACAGAGGAGGACAATTTTATATTACAGGATGATTTATGTAAACTAGAAGCTTGGGCTGATAAATGGCAAATGAGCTTTAATGGGGATAAATGTAAGGTCATGCACTTGGGTAGAAGTAATAAGATGTATAATTATGTGCTTAATTCTAAAACTCTGGGCAAAACCGTCAATGAAAAAGACCTGGGTGTATGGGTGGATGACAAACTTAAATTCAGTGGCCAGTGTCAGGCAGCTGCTACAAAGGCAAATAAAATAATGGGATGCATTAAAAGAGGCATAGATGCTCATGAGGAGAACATAATTTTACCTCTATACAAGTCACTAGTTCGACCACACTTAGAATACTGTGCACAGTTCTGGTCTCCGGTGTTTAAGAAAGACATAGCTGAACTGGAGCGGGTGCAGAGAAGAGCGACCAAGGTTATTAGAGGACTGGGGGGTCTGCAATACCAAGATAGGTTATTACACTTGGGGCTATTTAGTTTGGAAAAACGAAGACTAAGGGGTGATCTTATTTTAATGTATAAATATATGAGGGGACAGTACAAAGACCTTTCTGATGATCTTTTTAATCATAGACCTGAAACAGGGACAAGGGGGCATCCTCTGCGGTTGGAGGAAAAAAGGTTTAAGCATAATAACAGACGCGGATTCTTTACTGTAAGAGCAGTGAGACTATGGAACTCTCTGCCGTATGATGTTGTAATGAGAGATTCATTACTTAAATTTAAGAGGGGACTGGATACCTTTCTGGAAAAGTATAATGTTACAGGGTATATACACTAGATTCCTTGATAGGGCGTTGATCCAGGGAACTAGTCTGATTGCCGTATGTGGAGTCGGGAAGGAATTTTTTTCCCCAATGTGGAGCTTACTCTTTGCACATGGTTTTTTTTTGCCTTCCTCTGGATCAACATGTTAGGTTAGGCTATGGGTTGAACTAGATGGACATATAGTCTTCCTTCAACCTTAATAACTATGTAACTATATGTAACTATATGCAAAACCCATGTTGGGGCTAAGATTGGATCAAACATATGGTGGCTAGGGCCATTCTGGATAAGGGCCATGCTGGATACTGTGATTTCACATTATGATTATACATGTTTAGATATTTGAAATACAGGTATTCTTAACGATTTTTACTTGAAGTAACTTTTTGAATAGACTAGCCATGTGCAATACGTTGCCTAGTCACTTGTTGCCGCATTTTGCTTGTCTGGTTTTGTTTCTAGAACAAGTACTTTTTAATCATCGTATGGTTTCTCGCTTTTTTTTTTTTGACAAGCTGAACTATGCAGCATCTCTGCTCATTGGTCACAATGATATCCACACCAGTAAATGCTGCTGTTGATGTTGCAGCATAGCCTCTTGGCCTCTAAAGGTCTGCAGCGGAGATGCAATGTGGTTTTCAATAACATTCCCAGTACTGTCGTTTACTTTATGAGCAATGTAAGAAGAAAAATATATATATACAGTACAGACCAAAAGTTTGGACACATTTCTCTTTTTAAGATTTTTCTGTATTTTCATGACTATGAAAATTGTACATTCACACTGAAAGCATCAAAACTATGAATTAACACATATTGAATTATATACTTAACAAAAAAGTGTGAAACAACTGAAATTATGTCTTATATTCTAGGTTCTTCAAAGTAGCCACCTTTTGCTTTGATGACTGCTTTGCACTCTTGGCATTCTCTTGTTGAGCTTCAAGAGGTTGTCACCGGAAGAGGTATTCCGACAATCTTGAAGGAGTTCCCAGAGATGCATAGCACTTGTTGGCCCTTTTGCCTTCACTCTGCGGTCCAGCTCACCCAAAACCATCTCGATTGGGTGACTGTGGAGGCCAGGTCATCTGGCGTAGCACCCCATCACTCTCCTTCTTGGTCAAATAGCCCTTACACAGCCTGGAGGTGTGTTTGGAGTCATTGTCCTGTTGAAAAATAAATGATGGTCCAACTAAATGCAAACCGGATGAAATAGCATGCCGCTGCAAGATGCTGTGGTAGCTGTTATGAATAGGTAATTCAGAACCACAATGGACCTTGAAGTTCAGAGCACACAAGTGACCTGACAAAAACCACAAAACATAGGACGAGCTCTGAGACGTGGAAACTCTGCTGACCGCAATCCCTAAACCTATCAAACCACACTAAAGGTAGCCGTGGATTGCGCCTAACGCTCCCTATGCAACTCGGCACAGCCTGAGAAACTAGCTAGTCCTGAAGATAGAAAAATAAACCTACCTTGCCTCAGAGAAATTCCCCAAAGGAAAAGGCAGCCCCCCACATATAATGACTGTGAGTTAAGATGAAAATACAAACACAGAGATGAAATAGATTTAGCAAAGTGAGGCCCGACTTACTGAATAGACCGAGGATAGGAAAGATAGCTTTGCGGTCAACACAAAAACCTACAAACAACCACGCAGAGGGGCAAAAAGACCCTCCGCACCGACTAACGGTACGGAGGTGCTCCCTCTGCGTCTCAGAGCTTCCAGCAAGCAAGCAAAACCAAAAAAGCAAGCTGGACAGAAAATATAGCAACAAAAGTAACACAAGCAGAACTTAGCTTATGCTGAGCAGACAGGCCAAAGGAACGATCCAGGAGAAAGCAAGACCAATACTAGAACATTGACTGGAGGCCAGGATCAAAGCACTAGGTGGAGTTAAATAGAGCAGCACCTAACGACTTAACCTCATCACCTGAGGAAGCAAACTCAGAAGCCGAAAGTACCACTCGTGACCACAGGAGGGAGCTTGATCACAGAATTCACAACAGTACCCCCCCTTGAGGAGGGGTCACCGAACCCTCACCAGAGCCCCCAGGCCGACCAGGATGAGCCACATGAAAGGCACGAACAAGATCGGCAGCATGGACATGAGAGGCAAAGACCCAGGAATTATCTTCCTGACCATAACCCTTCCACTTAACCAGATACTGGAGTTTCCGTCTCGAAACACGAGAATCCAAAATCTTCTCCACTATATACTCCAACTCCCCCTCCACCAAAACCGGGGCAGGAGGATCAACAGATGGAACCACAGGCGCCACGTATCTCCGCAACAATGACCTATGGTCATGATTAAGGGAGCCTAGTCTCCAGAAACGCGTTGAGATTCTTACCCATATGGTTGTGCTGAAGTCTGTATCCTCCATGTTTAAAGTTTAATAAAGAAATCGCCTTTTTACGGACTCGGTGAAGCTGGACATTTCTTTCTCTTTTATAGGAAATCCCACCATGACAACCTTAAGGGCTTCAGAGAGACCCTTTCTGAAGATTGCTGCCAAAGCACATTCATTCCATTGAATTTTGACTGTACCATACCAATGGTGGCAGACCGAGCGAACCGCTTAGTGCGCTTAGGACAATCAGAGATAGCATGAGTGGAATCACCACAGTAGAAACACAGCCCATTCAGACGTCTGTGTTCTTGCCGTTCAACTCTGGTCAAAGTCCTATCGCACTGCATAGGCTCAGGTTTATGCTCAGATAATACCGCCAAATGGTGCACAGATTTACTCTCACGCAAGCGTCGACCGATCTGAATGGCCAAAGACATAGACTCACTCAGACCAGCAGGCATAGGAAATCCCACCATGACATCCTTAAGGGCTTCAGAGAGACCCTTTCTGAAAATAGCTGCAAGCGCACCTTCATTCCATTGAGTGACTACTGACCACTTTCTAAATTTCTGACAATATACCTCTATCTCATCCTGACCCTGACACAGAGCCAGCAAATTTTTCTCTGCCTGATCCACTGAATTAGGTTCATCGTACAGTAATCCGAGCGCCAGAAAAAACGCATCAATATTACATAATGCAGGATCTCCTGGCGCAAGGGAAAATGCCCAGTCTTGAGGGTCGCCACGTAATAAAGAAATAATAATCTTAACTTATTGAACTTGGTCACCAGAGGAGCGAGGTTTCAACGCCAGAAACAGTTTGCAATTATTTTTGAAACTCAGAAATTTAGCTCTATCTCCAGAAAACAAATCAGGAATAGGAATTCTTGGTTCTGACATAGAATTCTGAGCCACAAAGTCTTGAATATTTTGTACTCCTGCAGTGAGAAGATCCACACATGAAGACAGACCTTTAATGTCCATCACCACACCTGTGTCCTGAACCACCCAAATGTCTAGGGGAAAAAAAAGGCAAAACACAGTGCAAAGAAAAAAAAATGGTCTCAGAACTTCTTTTTTCCCTCTATTGAGAAGCATAGTACTTTTGGCCTCCAGTACTGTTATGAATAGGTAATTCAGAACCACAATGGACCTTGAAGTTCAGAGCACACAAGTGACCTGACAAAAACCACAAAACATAGGACGAGCTCTGAGACATGGAAACTCTGCTGACCGCAATCCCTAAACCTATCAAACCACAATAGAGGTAGCTGTGGATTGCGCCTAACGCTCCCTATGCAACTCGGCACAGCCTGAGAAACTAGCTAGTCCTGAAGATAGAAAAATAAGCCTACCTTGCCTCAGAGAAATTCCCCAAAGGAAAAGGCAGCCCCCCACATATAATGACTGTGAGTTAAGATGAAAATACAAACACAGAGATGAAATAGATTTAGCAAAGTGAGGCCCGACTTACTGAATAGACCGAGGATAGGAAAGATAGCTTTGCGGTCAACACAAAAACCTACAAACAACCACGCAGAGGGGCAAAAAGACCCTCCGCACTGACTAACGGTACGGAGGTGCTCCCTCTGCGTCTCAGAGCTTCCAGCAAGCAAGCAAAACCAAAAAAGCAAGCTGGACAGAAAATATAGCAACAAAAGTAACACAAGCAGAACTTAGCTTATGCTGAGCAGACAGGCCAAAGGAACGATCCAGGAGGAAGCAAGACCAATACTAGAACATTGACTGGAGGCCAGGATCAAAGCACTAGGTGGAGTTAAATAGAGCAGCACCTAACGACTTCACCTCATCACCTGAGGAAGGAAACTCAGAAGCCGCAGTACCACTCGTGACCACAGGAGGGAGCTTGATCACAGAATTCACAACAGGTAGCCATGCTGGTTCAGTATGCCTTCAATTTTGAATAAATCCCCAACAGTGTCACCAGCAAACCACCCCCACACCATCACACCTCCTCCTCCTCCATGCTTCACGGTGGGAACCAGGCATGTAGAGTCCATCCATTCACCTAGTCTGTGTTGCACAAAGACATGGTGATTGGAACCAAAGATCTCAAATTTGGACTCATCAGACCAAAGCACAGATTTCCACTGGTCTAATGTCCATTCCTTGTGTTCTTTAGCCCAAACAAGTCTCTTCTGCTTGTTGCCTGTCCTTAGCAGTGGTTTCCTAGCAGCTATTTCACCATGAAGGCCTGCGGCACAAAGTCTCCTCTTAACAGTTGTAGAGATGTGTCTGCTGCTAGAACTCTGTGTGGCATTGACCTGGTCTCTAATCTGAGCTGCTGTTAACCTGCGATTTCTGAGGCTGGTGACTCGGATAAACTTATCCTCAGAAGCATAGGTGACTCTTGGTCTTCCTTTCCTGGGGCGGTCGTCATGTAAGCCAGTTTCTTTGTAGCGGTTGATGGTTTTTCCTAGAACTCTGTGTGGCATTGACCTGGTCTCTAATCTGAGCTGCTGTTAACCTGCGATTTCTGAGGCTGGTGACTCGGATAAACTTATCCTCAGAAGCATAGGTGACTCTTGGTCTTCCTTTCCTGGGGCGGTCGTCAAGTAAGCCAGTTTCTTTGTAGTGCTTGATGGTTTTTGCCTCTGCACTTGGTGACACTTTCAAAGTTTTCCCAATATTTCGGACTGACTGACCTTCATTTCTTAAAGTAATGATGGCCACCCGTTTTTCTTTACTTAGCTGCTTTTTTCTTGCCATAATACAAATGCTTACAGTCTATTCAGTAGGACTATTAGCTGTGTATCCACCAGACTTCTACACAACACAACTGATGGTCCCAACCCCATTTATAAGGCAAGAAATCCCACTTATTAAACCTGACAGGGCACACCTGTGAAGTGAAAACCATTCCCGATGACTACCTCTTGGCGCTCATCAAGAGGATGCCAAGAGTGTGCAAAGCAGTCATCAAAGCAAAAGGTGGCTACTTTGAAGAACCTAGAATATCAGACATAATTTCAGTTGTTTCACACTTTTTTGTTAAGTATATAGTTCCACACGTGTTAATTCATAGTTTTGATGCCTTCAGCTTGAATGTAAAATTTTCATAGTCATGAAAATTCAGAAAAATCTTAAAATGAGAAGGTGTGTCCAAACTCTTGGCCTGTACTGTGTGTATATATATATATATATATATATATATATATATATATACACATTTTTTCTGTCATTTTCTTCTACTTTTGAAATAATTTGATAAAACTCTATGCTTAATTACATTTTTAAATTGTATTTTTATTTAATAATTTGATTATTTAGCAACTTTTCAACATCACCTTTGAATTTTTCAGATGTATTTTATTTTAATAAGAAATATTGAATTTAATAGCATATTTTGGGGGGACTTTAAAACACACCTTTTAGCAAGAAAAAGTCTTTAGAATGTGCACAAGGTCAGTTACTTATCATTATAATGTTTGCACGCCGCTTTAGCTGAGAAGATGTCCTGGAGTCACGCTCTCCTGATTCATAAAAAGATACACATCTTTTAATGAATCAGGATTGTCTGAAAAGTGGTGTGTGCCTCAACACAAATGTTAGTCCATTCAGGAGTTGGAGTAAGATTTGTGACGTAGTGAGTGCCGCCGCTTGTCTTCAATTGTAGGAACAGGGGTTTCCATACCTCATCCCATTCCAGCTGTGTCCATTTTGTCAGCGCTGGTCAAAAATGGCATCAAAGCACCAAAAGATGCAAAATATCAGAGCAGCCTTGCATTGCGCCAAATCTTTGCATCATTTCAAAGATTTGTAAGTCAGAATTCAGGTGTAAATGCTTTGATGAATAGGGCCCTTTTTGTTTTTTTGTATGGAGACGAGCTCTCCTACATAGTTGCATTGGTATTCTACTCCCCTGGTATATGACTTGCACACTGTTAGTAGCATTAATGCCTCTCTTTTTGGACCCGACACCGAGAAAGTTTTGATTTGCATAAAATATTTCCCGTTTTTACTGATTTTTTTTTAAATCTGAGGGCATCTTATATTCCCAAAATATAAATATCTCCTTAGTTTTTTCTAGATGTTCTGCAGACTACTCAGTTTACATGTTCTTTTTGTCATACTGTAATATGTTAACCCCAAGTCTTGGTATATAGTTTTGAAACTTTGTGTCACGACACAATGTCGGGTGACCCGGGACCAGGGGCTCCTTCCTGGCTCTAACACTGGGGGGTGCTCTATCTCACCCTGTTCCCCGGGATACTTCAGATGGTGAAGATGCCAGGGCCTCCGCCCTTACCTCATCTCCTAAGATAGCACTCTGTCTGTTCTCTTCCCCCACTCAGGGAAGAGGGGGCGATACTGTGCATCTCAGTATACCAACCTGACAAACAGAGCAACAAAGACAAGGGTTAACAGAAAACTCCAGACACACAAAATATTCACTCACATATTACAGAGGAATCCACCGGGGTGTACAGGAAGGGGAAAAAAAACAAAATAGTGAAGGATAAGGAATTACCATGCATACAAACCAAACAGTCACTTATAATTCCTCCAGCTCTCCTTCTCATACCAACTTCTGTCCCTCTTTTAGCTATGCAGCAAAAAGCTAACTCTGATGAGGATTAGTAATAGAGCCCAGATTATTTAGGGAAAAGGAGTGGCTAACCGAGAACAGGGTTTTCCAACATGACCAATTGACCCCTGTTCTGCTGGAAGAAATAAACACATTTAATAAGACGGAGAAGTGCTTCTTCTCAGCGCCGGAGTGGGAGCAACCAGATGCTGCGATCTTTTGGCTCCTCTCCATCACGATAATCCAGTGACACCTTGGTTGTTAGACATTATAGCAGAGATCATGTTTTCTTCTCTGTTTTTTCATTATGAAACCCAAGTCTCTCAAAAAAAACAAATGCAGGTTGAAGAAAGACACTTTATACTTATTTTCTATAAAAGTTAAGTTGCAAAGTCATCCATTTATGGACTTCAGCGCTCGGTATCTGTGATCTTCTTACTGGATAATTCAGACAAGAGAAGATCTTTCTGACAGCTTTCACTAGACCTTTGCTTCACCTTGATCTTTTAGAACATTTTAAGACTTTTCTTATTATTCATAACCAACATTCCATTATTCATATTTAACATCTTGGCTATTGGTTATCTATTATGTCTGGAATTCTATAAAAGATCATTTACAAAAAGCCAAAAAAAAGGTATCATAAGCAGCATAATAATACAATACAAGGCCATACCTCTACTATTGTGTGCTCTGTTATGATCAGGCGACCTTGGAACAGCATGAAAAAACCTTCGCTGGAGTAGTGGTAACTATACAGACCGCAAACCCTGATCTTATCACAGACACTAGAAGTAGCCGTGGGGTGTGCCTAACCAGACCTAGACACCTCGACACAGCCGGAGGACTAAATATCCCTAAAGATGGAAAATAGGAAAACTGACTTGCCTCAGAGTAGACCCCCAAAGGATAGGCAGCCCCCCACAAATAATGACGGTGAGTAGGAGAGGAAAAGACACACGCAGGTGGAAAACAGGATTAGCAAAGGAGGCCACTTCTACCTAGATAGGAAAGTATAGTACAGAATACTAAGCGGTCAGTAAAAAAACTACAAAATATCCACAGCAGAAAAATACAAAAACTCCACCACCTAACTAAAGATGTGGAGAGTATATCTGCGACTCCAGCGAATCCAACCAGACTGAGAAAACAACAGGACAGTCTAAGCTGGAACAAAATAGAAACTATGAACAGCACAGAAAATAGACACACAGCCTGTGTGCCTAAGAAAATGAAGCAGACACTTATCTTTAGCTGAAATGGCAGCAAGCAGGAGAGGCCAGGCAGAGAACCAATACTTCCAATAGAACATTGACAACTGGCAAGGACTAATGAGTCCTGCAAAGCTAAATACCCCAGTCAGATTTGCAATTAGCAGAAACACCTGTCCAGGACTGCCGCCCAGGCACAACTGCATTACCATCAACAACCACCGGAGGGAGCCCAAGAGCAGAATTCACAACAGTACCCCCCTTGAGGAGGGGTCACCGAATTCTCACCAGAGCCCCCAGGCCGATCAGGATGAGCCAAATGAAAGGCAGGAACCAAATCAGCGGCATGGACATCAGAGGCCGAAACCCAAGAATTATCCTCCTGGCCATAACCCTTCCATTTGGTACTGAAGCTTCCGCCTCGAAAAACGAGAATCCAAAATCTTCTCAACAACATACTTCAACTCCCCATCGACCAACACAGGGGCCGGAGGATAAACAGAGGGAACAACGGGCTCCACATATTTCCGCAATAAAGATCTATGGAAGACATTATGGATAGCAAAAGAGGCCAGAAGCACCAGGCAAAAGGACACCGGATTAATAATCTCAGAAATCCTATAAGGACCAATAAACCGAGGCTTAAACTTAGGGGAAGAAACCTTCATAGGAACATGACGGGAAGATAACCAAACCAGATCCCCAACCCGAAGCCGGAAACCAACACACCGACGAAGGTTAGCAAAACGTTGAGCCTCCTCCTGAGACAACACCAAATTGTCCACCACATGAGCCCAAATCTGCTGCAACCTGTCAACCACAGAATCCACACCAGGAAAGTCAGAAGGCTCAACCTGCCCAGAAGAAAAACGAGGATGAAAACCAAAATTACAAAAAAAAGGCGAAACCAAAGTAGCCGAACTAAGCCCGATTATTAAGGGCAAACTCGGCCAATGGCAAAAAAGCCACCCAATCATCCTGATCAGCAGACACAAAGCATCTCAAATAGGTCTCCAAAGTCTGATTAGTTCGCTCGGTCTGGCCATTAGTCTGAGGATGAAATGCAGAAGAAAAAGACAAATCAATGCCAAGCCTAGCACATAAGGCCCGCCAAAACCTAGAAACAAACTGGGAACCTCTGTCGGACACAATATTCTCCGGAATACCATGCAAACGGACCACATGCTGAAAAAACAATGGAACCAAATCAGAAGAAGAAGGCAATTTAGGCAAAGGCACCAAATGAACCATCTTAGAGAATTGGTCACAAACAACCCAGATAACCGACATCCTCTGGGAAACAGGAAGATCGGAAATAAAATCCATAGAAATGTGCGTCCAGGGCCTCTCAAGGACCGGCAATGGCAAAAGCAACCCACTAGCATGGGAGCAACAAGGCTTGGCCCGCGCATAAGTCCCACAGGACTGCACAAAAGACCGCACATCACGCGACAAAGAAGGCCACCAAAAGGACCTACCAACCAAGTCTCTGGTACCAAAAATACCAGGATAACCAGCCAACACAGAACAGTGAACCTCAGAAATCACTCTACTAGTCCATCTGTCAGGAACAAACAGTTTCCCCACAGGACAACGGTCAGGTCTGACAGCCTGAAATTTCTGAAGAACCCGTCGTAAATCAGGAGAAATGGCAGAAAGGACCACCCCTTCCTTCAAAATACCGACTGGTTCCAAGACCTCAGGAGAATCAGGCAAAAAACTCCTAGAGAGGGCATCAGCCTTAACATTCTTAGTACCCGGAAGGTACGAGACCACGAAATCAAAACGAGAAAAAAACAAGGACCATCGAGCCTGTCTAGGATTCAACCGCTTGGCAGACTCGAGGTAAATCAAATTCTTATGGTCGGTCAAGACCACAAAACGGTGCTTAGCTCCCTCAAGCCAATGTCGCCACTCCTCAAACGCCCACTTCATAGCCAACAACTCCCGATTTCTGACATAATAATTGCGTTCCGCAGGCAAAAATTTACAGGAAAAGAAGGCACACGGTTTCATCAAGGAACCAACAGGATCCTTCTGAGACAAAACGGCCCCTGCCCCAATCTCAGAAGCGTCAACCTCAACCTGAAACGGAAGAGAAACATCCGGTTGGCGCAACACCGGAGCAGAAGAAAAACGATGTTTAAGTTCCTGAAAGGCAGGGACAGCCGCAGAGGGCCCATTCGCCACATCAGCACCCTTCTTAGTCAAATCAGTCAAGGGTTTAACCACGCTGGAAAAATTAGCAATGAAACGGCGATAAAAATTAGCGAAACCCAAAAATTTCTGAAGGCTCTTCACGGATGTGGGCTGAATCCAATCATGAATGGCCTGAACCTTAACCGGATCCATCTCTATAGATGAGGGAGAAAAAATAAAGCCCAAAAAGGAAACCTTCTGCACCCCAAAAAGACACTTAGACCCTTTCACAAACAAGGCATTGTCACGAAGGATCTGAAATACCATCCTGGCCTGCTGTACATGAGACTCCCAATCATCGGAAAAAAATCAAAATATCGTCCAAATATATGATCAAGAATTTATCAAGATAACTCCAGAAGATATCATGCAAGAAGGACTGAAAAACAGATGGAGCATTAGAGAGTCCGAATGGCATCACATGATATTCAAAATGGCCTTCGGGCATGTTAAACGCAGTTTTCCATTCATCACCCTGATTTATACGAACAAGATTATAAGCCCCCCGAAGGTCAATCTTAGTAAACCAACTAGCTCCCTTAATCCTAGCAAACAAATCAGAAAGCAAAGGCAAAGGGTATTGAAACTTGACCGTGATCTTATTCAAGAGGCGATAATCAATACAGGGTCTCAAGGAACCATCCTTTTTTGCAACAAAAAAGAACCCTGCTCCCAACGGTGAAGAAGATGGACGAATATGCCCCTTCTCCAAAGACTTCTTAATATACCTCCGCATGGCGGTATGTTCAGGTACAGAAAGGTTGAAAAGTCGACCCTTAGGAAACTTACAGCCTGGAATCAAATCAATAGCACAATCGCAGTCCCCATGCGGTGGAAGGAAACTGGACTTGGGCTCATCAAATACATCCTGAAAATCAGACAAAAACTCCGGAATTTCAGAAGAGGAAGAAGGGGCGATTGACATCAGAGGAACATCATCATGAGCCCCCTGACAACCCCAACTAGTTACAGACATGGACTTCCAATCCAAAACAGGATTATGGACCTGTAACCACGGGAAACCCAGCATGACAGCATCATGCAAATTATGCAACACCAGAAATCGACAATCTTCCTGGTGGGCTGGCGCCATGCGCATGGTCAACTGTATCCAAAACTGGGGCTAAGTTTTAGCCAAGGGTGTAGCATCAATGCCCCTTAAAGGAATAGGATTCTGCAAAGGCTGCAAGGGAAAACCACAACGCCTAGCAAAGTCGAAGTCCATCAAATTCAAGGCGGCGCCTGAATCCACAAACGCCATGACAGAAAATGATGACAATGAGCAGATCAAGGACACAGATAACAGAAATTTAGGTTGTACAGTACTGATGGTAAATGAACTGGCGACCCTTTTTGTCCGCTTAGGGCAGACAGAAATGACATGAGAAGTGTCGCCACAATAAAAACACAACCTATTGAGACGTCTGAAACCTTGTCGTTCCATTTTAGACAGAATCCTATCACACTGCACAGGCTCAGAAACTTGTCCCGAAGATAATGCCATATCACGCACAGCCCTGCGCTCCCGCAAGCGCCGGTCAATCTGAATGGCCAAAGACATGGAATCACTCAGATTGGAGGGTGTGGGAAACCCCATCATAACATCCTTAACGGATTCAGAAAGACCCTGTTAGGGCTAGCGGAACGCACCAAATAATAAGACAGATAGTGTATGGTGCGTTCGCAGCCCGGGGTCCACCGTGCAGTGATGGAACCTGCTGCTAATGACGGACTATATGGCGGTACTCATAAGTATACACACGTGGGTTAAACTTCACCCAGCGTGAAGGAAGCGATCCTGTTGCGTCACAGGATTGTGGTACCGCACATAGAAGGCGAGCAAGTAGTCAGCGAACTCAACCCCAACTAGGATTGAAGTCCGATTAGACCCTTGCTGGCACAACACCGCAACTGGGTGTGTAAGGAAGCTGAATAACAATATTAGGGCACAAGAGTGCATGCGGTGCCGCACTGACGAACGTCACTAACCACCCAGGCTTGGATAAGGAAAGCACAGAGGAAGTGCACAGCGCCGTACTGGCGGTCACAGCAACTGGACGCTGTAACGTGTGATTAGTGCTGTAGGATAAGTCGGGCGCTAGATAGCAACCATACACCTTCCGCGAACAGACATTCAATAGGGAAGGGGTATCCAAGCATGACTTGCACTCACAACAAACACACGTAAGCAAATGTACACTAGCGCATGGCCGTGCGGTCATGCGCAGTTTATATAGTTGCAGCACAGGAAGTGGCCACGGAAACTTTGCCCTTCCAAGACCTGCCAAGAGGACCAATGGAATGTGCTGCAGAGCCTGAGCACATGACCCTCGATCTCCAACGGGAGATCTTGCCCTGGGCATGCTCAGTGTGTGCAGACAAGGACTTAGTCCCAGAGAATTCCGCTCGCTGCTGACCAGCACTGGGTTTAATGGCAGAAGCTGAAGAAGCAGCAGTAACTCTCTGTACAGAGTGAGACTGAGCAAGACGCTGGGACCGACGTCCCTGCTGAGCAGACTCCACTGCGGCTGGATAAAAATGGGAGACCGCAGCGGAGATGGCTCGAGATTCCCCCTGTGCAGAAGCGGGAACTCAAGGCCTAACATTACCCCCCCTCCTAGGGCCTTGCTACGCTCGAAGGCAGCAATAAGCTGTGGGGCCCGAATGTTTTCAGCAGGCTCCCATGACCTGTCCTCTGGGCCATAACCCTTCCAATCCACCAGATAGAACTTTTTGCCGCGTACCACCTTGCACCCCAAAATAGCGTTCACCTCGTAATCGTCCGTAGACGAACCCGATGTCCCGGCAGATGACTCGGAAAACCGGGACATGTATACGGGTTTCAAGAGGGACACATGAAAGGTGTCAGTGATACCCAAGCGTGGAGGAAGAGCCAAACGGTAGACCACAGGATTAACCTGTTCAAGAACCTTGAAGGGACCCAAGTAGCGAGGAGCAAACTTAGTGGACTCAACTCGCAGCCTGAAGTTACGGGCGGAGAGCCACACCAAGTCGCCAGGAGCAAAGGTCGGAGCGGGGCGCCGATGAACATCGGCGGAGGACCTCATTCTCTCCTGGAGGCCCGAATGGCATCCTGCGTGCGGTCCCAAATGTCCCGTGCCTCCACAGCCCAGTCTGCCACCCTGGAGTCAGCAGAAGACACAGGCATGGGCACAGGAACATGCGGATGCTGGCCGTAATTTAGGAGGAATGGAGTCTGACCGGTGGAGTCGGCTACGGCATTGTTAAGTGCAAACTCTGCCCACGGTAGCAAGGATGCCTAGTCATCCTGCCTGGCAGAAACAAAATGTCGTAAATATGTGACCAAGGTCTGGTTGGCCCTCTCTACCAACCCATTCGTCTCGGGATGATATGCCGAAGAGAGATTCAACTCAATACTGAGTAGACGACAAAGCTCTCTCCAGAATCGAGACGCAAACTGGGGACCCCGGTCACTAACAATTTTGTCTGGCATACCGTGTAGGCGAAAGATATGCTTGACGAACAAGACAGCCAACGCCCGTGCAGAAGGTAGCCGTGGAAGAGGCACCAAGTGCACCATTTTGGAAAAATGGTCGGTGATCACCCAGATAATGGTGCAGTTACGAGACTTGGGTAAGCCCACCACAAAGTCCATCCCGACCATCTCCCAGGGCCTGTCCGCCACCGGCAGAGGAAAAAGCAAACCAGCTGGCCGTTGCCGAGGAGTCTTGTTCTTGGCGCAAGAGACACACGCCCGAACATACTCTGCGACATCACGAGCCATATGCGGCCACCAGTACGTCCTCGCCAGTAACTCAGATGTCCTTTTGGTACCAAAATGTCCACCCACCCTGGACGAGTGTGCCCAAGAGAGAACCTCCGGTCGCAAATTGGATGGAACAAAAGTCTTGCCCGGGGGCACAGACTCTAGCGAAACCGGGGCCACAGTTCTCAAGCTCTCGGTGGGGACAATAAGCCGAGGCTCCTCCTCCTCCGCCGCAGATGACACAACGGAGCGAGAGAGAGCGTCGGCCCGAATGTTCTTCTCCCCAGAAAGAAAATGGAGGGTGAAATGAAACCGGGAGAAGAATAAGGACCATCTGGCCTGGCGAGAATTCAACCGCTGGGCTGTCTGCAGGTACACCAAATTTTTATGGTCTGTGAAGTCTTGGAAGGGAAAACGTGCTCCCTCCAAGAGATGTCTCCACTCCGAGAAAGCCAACTTCATGGCTAGCAACTCCCTGTCCCCGATGGAATAATTCCTCTCTGCTGGTGAGAAGGTCTTGGAGAAAAAGAAGCAAGGATGCTTCCGACTTTGAGCATCCTTTTGGAAGAGGACTGCTCCAGCACCAACAGAAGAGGCATCCACCTCCATGATAAATGGCTTATCAACATTGGGGCGATGTAGGATGGGAGCGCTAGCGAAGTGTGACTTTATAGAGTTAAAGGCCTTGGAGACCTCCTCAGACCACAATTTGGGGTTCGCCCCCTTCTTGGTGAGGGAAACCAAGGGAGCTACCAAAGTTGAGAAGTGCGGAATGAACTGGCGATAATAATTAATGAACCCCATAAAGCGCTGCACCGCTTTAAGAGAATGGGGTTCCTGCCAGTCCATCACAGCCTGTAGTTTGGCAGGATCCATAGCCAATCCCTAGGCAGAGATGATGTAGCCTAGGAAAGGTAGGGACTCCTGCTCAAACATACACTTCTCCAACTTGGTATAGAGGGAGTTTGCCCGTAGGAGGTCGAAGACTTTGCAAACATCTCTCCGGTGGGAGTCAATATCTGGAGAGTAGATGAGAATATCATCCAGATAGACTACGACCGAGGTGGAAAGCATATCCCGGAAGATATCGTTCACAAAGTCTTGGAAAACGGCTGGGGCATTACAGAGCCCGAAGGGCATCACCAGATATTCATAGTGCCCATCCCTGGTGTTAAAAGCCGTCTTCCATTCGTCCCCTTCACGGATGCGAATCAGGTTGTAAGCACCCCGCAGATCTAGTTTAGTAAATACCCTTGCTCCCCGAAGCCTATCGAAGAGCTCAGATATCAAGGGCAAAGGATACTTACTTTTAACGGTGATAGCGTTAAGACCCCTGTAGTCTATGCATGGACGCAATTCCCCATTCTTCTTCTGCACGAAGAAGAACCCTGCCCCAGCAGGTGACACTGACTTCCTAATGAATCCTCTTGCCAGATTTTCCTGGATGTACTGTGACATTGCCTCCGTCTCCGGGAGAGATAGCGGATAGACTCGACCCCGGGGAGGCTCAGCACCAGGCAAGAGATCAATAGGACAGTCATAGGGGCGATGGGGCGGAAGGATCTCCGCCGCCTTTTTGGAGAACACGTCTGCATAAGACCAATACTGCTTGGGGAGAGAGGAAAGATCTGCGGGTACCTCTGTAGTAGCAACCTGAACGCACTCCCTCTGACACCTACCCCCACAAGATTCACCCCATCCCAGGATTCTGCCAGAGGACCACTCGATATGAGGAGAGTGGTACCGTAGCCAAGGTATTCCCAACAGGACCTCATCAATTCCCTCTGGAATGACGAGCAGAGATATAATCTCCTGATGAGATGGCGACATGGACAGAGTAAAAGGGATGGTCTGGTGTGTTATCTGTGAGGGCAGTGTCGACCCATTCACCACTCGTACCGTTACTGGTTGAGCTAGCATAACCAGGGGTATTGCGTGACGTTGGGCGAAGGCAGAAGACATAAATTTGCCCTCCGCCCCAGAATCCACGCAGAGCTCTACCGAGTGGGAGAATGAGCCTATAGTAATTGTCCCCTTAAAGGACAATTTAGAGGCAAACGTCGCCGTGTCTAGTGTACCTCCACCTACTACCACTAGACGCTGACGTTTCCTCGACCGCTGAGAACATCTGGTGGCTAGATGTCCTGACTTCTGGCAAACATGACAGACCTTGAGTGCACAAGCGGTCCGGGACTTAGATCCCGCTTGTGACACTTCCCTGGTCTCATGTGACTCAGGAACCAGGACCGGAGATTCCAGAGGTTTGGCGAAGGTAGGAGCCAGCCGAAACCTCTGCCTACACTGGGCTCGCTCTAACCTCCGCTCGTTAAAACGGAGGTCAATTCGAGTGGAGACAGTTATTAACCCCTCCAGTGTGGCAGGAATCTCCCTAGTGGCCAGAGCGTCCTTAACGTTTTCAGCCAGGCCCCTCCAAAATATGGGGATAAGAGCTTTAGCCGACCAATCCAGCTCAGAAGCTAAAGTGCGGAATTAGACGGCAAAATGACTGACCAAGGACTCACCCTGAGTTAATGCCAGCAGTTGGAGCGCAGTATCATGGGTGACTTGAGGTCCTAGAAAGACCTGTTTCAGAGTGCTCAGAAACAGCGGAGCACTCTGCACCACATGATCACCACGCTCCCACAGCGGCGTAGCCCATTCCAACGCCCTGTCCGACAAGAGAGACACTATAAATCCCACCTTAGCCCGCTCTGTGGGAAAACGTGCAGCCAGGAGCTCGAGGTGAATAGAGCACTGACTCACAAATCCCCTACAAAACTTGCTATCACCAGAATATTTTTCTGGCAGCGGGAGGCGAGAAAATGTCGGAACAGGGGTGGCAATGGACAGGGTTGCTGCAGCCACGCTAGCAGCCTGTACAGCAACTGCGGTAACATCCACAGCTGAGGTTGCGCTCTCAAGAGCCGCCAACCTACCCTCCAGCTGCTGGATATACCGCAAGGATTGCTGTTTGTCCGTCATTACTAGCCAGACCCTGGCGCTTGTGTAATGTTAGGGCTAGCGGAACGCACCAAATAATAAGACAGATAGTGTATGGTGCGTTCGCAGCCCGGGGTCCACCGTGCAGAGATGGAACCTGCTGCTAAGTAATGACGGACTATATGGCGGTACTCATAAATATACACACGTGGGTTAAACTTCACCCAACGTGAAGGAAGCGATCCTGTTGCGTCACAGGATCGCGGTACCGCACATATTAGGCGAGCAAATAGTCAGCGAACTCAACCCCAACTAGGATTGAAGTCCGATTAGACCCTTGCTGGCACAACACCGCAACTGGGTGTGTAAGGAAGCTGAATATCAATATTAGGGCACAAGAGTGCATGCGGTGCCGCACTGACGAACGCCACTAACCACCCAGGCTTGGGTAAGGAAAGCACAGAGGAAGTGCACGGCGCCGTACTGGCGGTCACAGCAACTGGACGCTGTAACGTGTGATTAGTGCTGTAGGATAAGTCGGGCGCTAGATAGCAACCATACACCTTCCGCGAACAGACATTCAATAGGGAAGGGGTATCCAAGGACGACTTGCACTCACAACAAACACACGTAAGCAAATGTACATTAGCGCATGGCCGTGCGGTCATGCGCAGTTTATATAGTTGCAGCACAGGAAGTGGCCACGGAAACTTTGCCCTTCCAAGACCTGCCAAGAGGACCAATGGAATGTGCTGCAGAGCCTGAGCACATGACCCTCGATCTCCAACGGGAGATCTTGCCCTGGGCATGCTCAGTGTGTGCAGACAAGGACTTAGTCCCAGAGAAGTCCGCTCGCTGCTGACCAGCACTGGGTTTAATGGCAGAAGCTGAAGAAGCAGCAGTAACTTTCTGTACAGAGTGAGACTGAGCAAGACGCTGGGACCGACGTCCCTGCTGAGCAGACTCCACTGCGGCTGGATAAGAATGGGAGACCGCAGCGGAGATGGCTCGAGATTCCCCCTGTGCAGAACTCGAGACCTAACAGACCCTTTCTGAAAATTGCCGCCAAAGCATCATCATTCTATTTAGTCAGCACAGACCATTTTCTGAATTTCTGACAATACAACTCAGCCGCCTCTTGCCCCTGAGATAGGGCCAACAAGGTCTTCTCAGCTTGATCCACCGAATTAGGTTCATCGTACAATAATCCCAATGCTTGAAAGAAAGAATCAATATTAAGCAAAGCAGGATTGTCAGATTTCAGGGAAAATGCCCAATCCTGTGGATCACCACACAGCAGGGAGATGATGATTTTAACCTGCTGAATAGGATCACCAGAGGACTGGGGTCTCAATGCAAAAAACAGTTTACAGTTATTTTTGAAACTCAAAAATTTGGACCTGTCACCAAAAAACCAATCAGGAGTGGGAATCTTAGGTTCTAAAGCAGGAGTCTGAACAATATAATCTGAAATACCCTGTACTCTAGCAGCAAGCTGATCCACACGAGAAGCTAACTCCTGAACATTCATTCTAGTACTAGGTTCCTCAGCCACCCAGAGATTAAGAGGGAGGAGAAGACAAAACAGGCTGAAGAAAAAAAAATGGCTCAAAACCTTTCCTCCCTTCTTCTGAGATGCATTTAACTCATTGTTGGCCAGTTGTGCTGTTATGATCAGGCGACCTTGGAACAGCATGAAAAAATCTTCGCTGGAGTAGTGGTAACTATACAGAACGCAAACCCTGATCTTATCACAGACACTAGAAGTAGCCGTGGGGTGTGCCTAACCAGACCTAGACACCTCGACACAGCCGGAGGACTAAATATCCCTAATGATGGAAAATAGGAAAACTGACTTGCCTCAGAGTAGACCCCCAAAGGATAGGCAGCCCCCCACAAATAATGACGGTGAGTAGGAAAGGAAAAGACACACGCAGGTGGAAAACAGGATTAGCAAAGGAGGCCACTTCTACCTAGATAGGAAAGTATAGTACAGAATACTAAGCGGTCAGTAAAAAAACTACAAAATATCCACAGCAGAAAAATACAAAAACTCCACCACCTAACTAAAGATGTGGAGAGTATATCTGCGACTCCAGCGAATCCAACCAGACTGAGAAAACAAGAGGACAGTCTAAGCTGGAACAAAATAGAAACTATGAACAGCACAGAAAATAGACACACAGCCTGTGTGCCTAAGAAAATGAAGCAGACACTTATCTTTAGCTGAAATGGCAGCAAGCAGGAGAGGCCAGGCAGAAAACCAATACTTCCAATAAAACATTGACAACTGGCAAGGACTAATGAGTCCTGCAAAGCTAAATACCCCAGTCAGATTTGCAATTAGCAGAAACACCTGTCCAGGACTGCCGCCCAGGCACAACTGCATTACCATCAACAACCACCGGAGGGAGCCCAAGAGCAGAATTCACAACAGTGCTCCACCTGTAGGGGAGTTCTGATCTACAGCTATTGGTTTTACTCATCCAAAAATTCAAAAAGGTATGTTTCCATTTGGGACATTTATGGCATATTCCTTGGACCTTTTAATTACTTTTGTTTTCTTCATAGTTTATCAACCATGCAGTCTTTATTGGTATTAAATTATTACGTTTAGATGGGATTGAAACTTTTCATTGCCAAAATGTAAGAAAGATGTATCATCCTGGAGTTATGGCTGTTTAACTCAGAGGATTGCCTACATTGGAAATTTGTATGGTCTAATGGAGCAAAAAGCATATCTCTTTTCCGTGTGTAGACAGTGAGCTTTGTGTCCAAATTACCTAAACCATCTTGAACCCCTTAAAATATGTGTTGTCTTTTCCTTTTAAAAGTCATAACATTTTCTAAATGTCTCCTGATTTAGCTATATGAAAGCTGTTGAAAGGCAGTATTTTGGAGTACATATACGGTAAATTATTGATTAGCCTTTATTAATTTTCAAAAGCATGCAAAAAATGTAATTTTTATTTGTTCTTTTTAATACAATGTGCTACAGATGGATCTGGATAAGTTGGAAACTTGGGCTGAAAGGTGGCAGATGAGGTTTAACAATGATAAATGTAAGGTTATACACATGGGAAGAAGGAATCAATATCACCATTACACACTGAATGGGAAACCACTGGGTAAATCTGACAGGGAGAAGGACTTGGGGATCCTAGTTAATGATAAACTTACCTGGAGCAGCCAGTGCCAGGCAGCAGCTGCCAAGGCAAACAGGATCATGGGGTGCATTAAAAGAGGTCTGGATACACATGATGAGAGCATTATACTGCCTCTGTACAAATCCCTAGTTAGACCGCACATGGAGTACTGTGTCCAGTTTTGGGCACCGGTGCTCAGGAAGGATATAATGGAACTAGAGAGAGTACAAAGGAGGGCAACAAAATTAATAAAGGGGATTGGAGAACTACAATACCCAGATAGATTAGCGAAATTAGGATTATTTAGTCTAGAAAAAAGATGACTGAGGGGCGATCTAATAACCATGTATAAGTATATAAGGGGACAATACAAATATCTCGCTGAGGATCTGTTTATACCAAGGAAGGTGACGGGCACAAGGGGGCATTCTTTGCGTCTGGAGGAGAGAAGGTTTTTCCACCAACATAGAAGAGGATTCTTTACTGTTAGGGCAGTGAGAATCTGGAATTGCTTGCCTGAGGAAGTGGTGATGGCGAACTCAGTCGAGGGGTTCAAGAGAGGCCTGGATGTCTTCCTGGAGCAGAACAATATTGTATCATACAATTAGGTTCTGTAGAAGGACGTAGATCTGGGGATTTATTATGATGGAATATAGGCTGAACTGGATGGACAAATGTCTTTTTTCGGCCTTACTAACTATGTTACTATGTGTATATTTTTATGGTGGGATAGAGAATTTTACAATTTACCTTTTTTTAATTTTTATTTCAGTTGGCATACAAAAATATACGGTAGTTAGCTTTTACAAGTTTCTATAATTCTGTCCTTAACAAATATTTATTTATGGTGAACTAATAATTTTTAAAAAAAAATCTGTCAGCATTACATTGCTAAGAATCTGAGAGTAGCATACGGTTAAGGACAGAGTCTGATTCCAGGAATGTATCATTCACTGTACTGCTTGGTTTTAGCTTTGATAAAATCCCTGTTTTCTCTGTTGTACAGTGGCTCAGTGATTAGCACTGCAGCCTTGCCGCGCTGGAGTCCTGGGGTCAAATCCCACCAAGGACAACATCTGCAAGGAGTTTGTACGTTCTCCCTGTGTTTGTGTGGGTTTCCTCCGGGTACTCTGGTTTCCTCCCACATTCCAAAGACATACTGATAGGGAATTTAAATTGTGAGCACCATTGGGGACAGCGCTGATAATGGGTGCAAACTGTAAAGTGCTGCGGAATATGTTAGCACTATATAAAAATAAACAAAAGATTATTATAAAAGAAAGAAAAGAAAAGGTAGATATAGCGGTGCTATCAATGCTGAGCTCTGCATAACTCTACCCACACCCCTGATTGGCAGCTTTCTGTGCACACTATACGTTGTCAGCAAGCTGCTAATTGTGGGTGGGGGAAGGATTGCATAAATTAACTGGACTGCCTGGCATGCAACATCTAGTCTGGAAGTGATGATCTCTTGTTGATAAAACACTGACTGGATTAAAACTACAGTCAACTGCTGGACAAGTAACTCATCCCTGAAATCAGTTTGCTACACCCTATCCTGCTGATGCCTGAGATTCCTCTTGAGCCTATAAAGTTTTCACTGCCCATATACATTCACACTTGCTGTATCGACGTGTGGGGTCCATGTGTCCACCCGGCCCTAAGGGTTAGAGAGCCCTCCCTCCCTGATTAGCTTTGACAAATGCTTCCTGCCCTTACATTATGGTTCTCTTAAATTAAGTAGCAAAACTTCATGACAGATTCCCTTTAAAGGAAGTCTGTCACCCCTGAAGTGCAAATTACAATGCTTAAACCTTTTATATACAATGTAGTCATGGGGATGTTCTGGCATCCTATCCTCATATGCAACGCCACTCGCTACACCTCCGGGTCTATCGAGCTGTGGCCTCAAACAGGCAGTATCAATACATCAAAGCATGCCCACAGCCACAGTGTGTGCATGAATCCACTGACAATGTCAAGTGTGCTCCACCAATGTCAGTGAACAAGCGCAGAAACGAGGATTCATTTTTGATAGTGCTCTCTCTTCCCAGCTAGAGAGATGAATTAAGACAAGGGACTAGCTGTAGTATGCAAATCAGAGGGTGTAATGGTGAACCAAGCCATAGGCCATGCCAAGGGTTCAACAAAATGCCCCATCTTCTGTTAGGGGTCAAGTTCCCGTCGCTGCACAGAGGGAATCTCGAACCATGTCTGCTGCGGTCTCCCATTCTATATCAGCCGCAGTGGAGCCTGCTCAGCAGAGATGTCGGTCCCAGCGTCTCACTCAACCTGATACTGTGCAAAGGGTTACTGCTGCCTTTCCAGGTCCTGCTTTTGTAGCCAGTACTAGTCAGAGGTGAACAGGCTTTTCTGGGACTAAGTCCTGCTTTGCACACAATGAGCATGACCACGGGAGGATCTCTCATTGGAGGTAAGGTCCTTGTCTGCTACAGCTATAAAAGGTTTGCATGGCCGCACAGCCATGTGCTAGTATCAACCTATGTCATGAGCTTTGCTACTTTGTGGTCATGTCTGCATGTTGTCAGGGTTGGCTGAAATAAGCCCCTAGAATACCAGCACCTCCAGTGAGGAGGTTTTGTGTGTATGGATTCAGGGCCTGGCTGAAATGAGCCCCTAGAATACCGGCACCTCCGGTGAGGAGTTGTTCGTGTGCTATGCTGACTGCATGACCACTGTTTGCTTTTGCTCAGTTGGGTAGCTGTGATCCTCTGTGAGGTTAACAGGGCACAGAGTTCGCTTATACCGCCATATAGCTCCGCCAATTCTAGCAGCAGGTTACTCTCCTACACAGTGGACCCCGGATTGCGAATGCACCTATTACTACTGATATATTTACTCGGTGCGTTCTTCCAACCCTAACACCTTCCTTACATGTCAAATTATTTTTTTTTCACCAATATAGTATTTAGTATTATATATGCATGGTATGATTTTATGGGGCAAAGTTCACCTATATTAATGTTTTTAAGCAGTTTCATTTGCACTTTGGGGGTGACAGATTCTCAATAATGAAAACAATTTCCGAAGCAAATCTGACACACGTGAATATGTGGCTAGCAATTAATTTTTCATGATTATGTTGCATGTCACCAACTGAATGTCAAAGCTTCATTTGCTAGATGGAGATTTTGCTATTGAACTAATTTTCTAAAGGTTTAAGAGATGGCATCAGATATTTCACTTCATCCAACCAATTAGAGTAGTAGCCTAGTTTTTTGTTAGGGCTCGCGTACAGCATCGTATTAATCGGACGAGTGGTATATGAGTGGTATTTTAGCAGAAAGCACTGAGACTAATGATATGTAATGGGGCAGTGCTGATTAATTTTTTTTTTTTCTAGTACCAGTTTGGCGTGAGAAAAAAATCAAAGCATGCTGTGATTTGAAGTGTAAATCGGACAAGACTCACCCACTCAAGTCTATGTGTGCATAGAAATCATTGAACTACACTCGGATGACAAAAGTGTGCAGCCGGATTTCCGTGGATTCAAAGAATAAGAAATATTTTCTTCTCCATTTTCTTCTCATAGTGTGCTCCAACTCTTACATTTGAGACAGTCTGATCACACGATGCTGACACTTGGATGAAACTTTGACCAGAGTTTCATCAGAGTGTCATTAGCATAACCTACCCATTTCTCTCGGATGAGAAAATCTATGATGGTGTGACCCTATACTTAATGTGTTTATATAGAATACAGCAGGCAAAATAAGTATTGAACTTAATTTATGGACATCTATGGTTTGATTTTTTTGACTGTGCGGATTGGATGGGTTGTTACCGACATCTGATGAGAATTTCATGTCAATAACATAACACCTTTAACCCCTTAGCGACCGCCGAAACGCCTTTTAACAGCGGCCGCTAAGGGTACTTAAACCACAGCGCTGTTAATTAACGGCGCTGTGGAAAAAGTGAATAGCGCCCCCCAGAGTCGGATTTTCTCCGGGGTCTCGGCTGCCGGGGGTAGCCGAGACCCCAGAGAACATGATTCGGGGTTTTTTTTACCAACCCCGCATTTGCGATCGCCGGTAATTAACCGTTTACCGGCAATCGCAAAAAAAAAACAAAAAACGCGATCTCTTTTTAATTTCTCTGTCCTCCGATGTGATCGCACATCGGAGGACAGAGAAAAGGGGTCCCAGGTAGCCCCCCAATACTTACCTATCTCCCCCGATGCTCCTCGTGTCTCCCGGTGGGCGCCGCCATCTTCAAAATGGCGGGTGCATGCGCAGTGCGCCCGCCGGCCGGCCCCGCGAGAATCTTTGGGGTCTCGGCTGCCGGGGGTAGCCGAGACCCCAAAGAACATGATCGGGGTCGGTTTTACCGACCCCTGTTTTGCGATCGCCGGTAATTAACTGTTTACCGGCGACCGCAAAAAAAAAAGTAAAGTGTAATTCTCTGTCCTCTGATGTGATCGCACATCAGAGGACAGAGAAATAGGGGGATTCAGGGACCCTAGCATACTCACCTGTGTCCCTGGATCCTCCTGCTGCTCCTCCTGGCTGCCGGGGAAAAGAAAATGGCGGGCGCATGCGCAGTGCGCCCGCCATCTGTCTCCATCTGCTGGCCGGCAGGAGAACAGCAGTTGGGGCTAAAATTAGGGTTAGGGTTAGGGCTAGGGTTAGGGCTAGGGCTAGGGGTAGGGTTAGGGGTAGGGCTAGGGTTAGGGCTAGGGTTAGGGGTAGGGGTAGGGGTAGGGTTAGGGCTAGGGTTAGGGCTAGGGCTAAATTTAGGGTTAGGGTTGGGGCTAAATTTAGGGTTAGGCTTCTTTCACACTTACGTCGGTACGGGGCCGTCGCAATGCGTCGGCCCAACATACCGACGCACGTTGTGAAAATTGTGCACAACGTGGGCAGCGGATGTAGTTTTTCAACGCAGCCGCTGCCCAATCTCTGTCCTGGGGAGGAGGGGGCGGAGTTACGGCCACGCATGCGCGGTCAGAAATGGCGGATGCGACGTACAAAAAAACGTTTCATTGGACTTTTTTTGTGGCGACGGTTCGCCAAAACACAACTGATCCAGTGCACGATGGACGCGACGTGTGGCCATCCGTCACGATCCGTCGGCAATACAAGTCTATGGGCAAAAAACGCATCCTGCGGGCACATTTGCAGGATCCGTTTCTTGTCCAAAACTACGGATTGCGACGGATGCCAAAAGACGCAAGTGTGAAAGTAGCCTTAGGGCTAGGGTTAGGGTTGTGGCTAAAGTTAGGGCTAGGGTTGGGGCTAAAGTTAGGGTTAGAGTTGGGATTAGGGTTAGGGTTTGGATTAGGGTTGGTATTAGGGTTAGGGTTGGCATTAGGGTTACGCTTGGGATTAGGGTTAGGTTTGGGATTAGGGTTAAGGTTAGAGTTGTGATTAGGGGTGTATTGGAATTAGGGTTAGGTTTGAGGTTAGGGTTGAGATTAGGATTAGGAGTGTGTTGGATTTAGGGTTTTGATTAGGGTTATTGTTAGGGTTGACATTAGGGTTGTTTTGGGATAAGGGTTGTGATTATGATTAGGGTTAGTGATTAGGATTATGGATCAAGTTGGGATTAGGGTTAGGGGTGTGTTGGAGTTGGGTTGGAGCTAGAATTGGGGGGTTTCCACTGTTTAGGTACATCAGGGGGTCTCCAAACACGACAGCCAATTTTGCGCTCAAAAAGTCAAATGGTGCTCCCTCCCTTCTGAGCTCTGCCGTGCGCCCAAAAAGTGGGTTACCCCCACATATGGGGCATCAGCGTACTCGGGATAAATTGGACAACAACGTGTGGGGTCCAATTTCTCTTGTTACCCTTGTGAAAATAAAAACTTGGGGGCTACAAAATCTTTTTTGTGGAAATTTTTTTTTTTTTTTTTTTTTTTTATGACTCTGCATTCTAAACTTCTGTGAAGCACTTGGGCATTCAAAGTTCTCACCACACATCTAGATAAGTTCCTTGGGGGGTCTAGTTTCCAAAATGGGGTCACTTGTGGGGGGTTACTACTGTTTAGGTACATCAGGCTCTGCAATCGCAACATATTGCCCACAGACCATTCTATCAAAGTCTGCATTCCAAAACGGCGCTCCTTCCCTTCCGAGCTCTGCCGTGCGCCCAAACAGTGGTTTACCCCCACATATGGCACATCAGCGTACTCGGAATAAATTGGACAAAAACTATTGCAGTCCAATTTCTCCTGTTACCCTTGTGAAAATAAAAACTTGGGGGCTACAATATCCTTTTTGTGGAAAAAAAAAATATTTTTTATTTTCACGACTCTGCATTCTAAACTTCTGTGAAGCACTTGGGCATTCAAAGTTCTCACCACACATCTAGATAAGTTCCTTGGGGGGTCTAGTTTCCAAAATGGGGTCACTTGTGGAGGGTTTCTACTGGTTAGGTACATCAGGGGCTCTGCAAACGCAACATAATGCTCGCAGACCATTCTATCAAAGTCTGCATTCCAAAACGGCGCTCCTTCCTTCCGAGCTCTGCCGTGCGCCTAAACAGTGGTTTACCCCCACATATGGGGTACCAGCATACTCAGGACAAATTGGACAACAACTTTTGGGGTCCAATTTTTCTTGTTAGACTTGTGAAAATAAAAACTTGGGGGCTAAAAAATCTTTTTTGTGGAAAAAAAAAATATTTTTTATTTTCACGACTCTGCATTATAAACTTCTGTGAAGCACTTGGGCATTCAAAGTTCTCACCACACATTTAGATAAGTTCCATGGGGGGTTTAGTTTCCAAAATGGGGTCACTTGCGGGGGGTTTCCACTGTTTAGGCACATCAGGGGCTCTCCAAACGCGACATGGCGTCCAATCTCAATTCCAGCCAATTCTACATTGAAAAAGTAAAACGGCACTCCTTCACTTCCAAGCTCTGCGGTGCACCCAAACAGTGGTTTACCCTCACATATGGGGTATCGACGTATTCAGAAGAAATCGCACAACAACTTTTGTGGTCTAATTTCTCCTGTTACCCTTGTGAAAATAAGAATTTGTGGGCGAAAAAATTATTTTTGTGTAAACAAAAGCGATTTTTTATTTTCACGGCTCTACGTTATAAACTTCTGTGAAGCACTTGGGGGTTCAAAGTGCTCACCACACATCTAGATAAGTTCCTTAAGGGGTCTAGTTTCCAAAATGGTGTCACTTGTGGGGAGTTTCCACTGTTTAGGCACATCAGGGGCTCTCTAAACGTGACATGGCGTCCCATCTCAATTCCAGCCAATTCTGCATTGAAAAAGTCAAACGGCGCTCCTTCACTTCTAAGTTCTGCGGTGCGTCCAAAAAGTGGTTTACCCCCACATATGGGGTATTGGCGTATTCAGGAGAAATTGCATAACAAAATTTATGGTTACATTTCTGTTTTTACACATGTGAAAATAAAAAAAAATGGTTCTGAATTAAGATGTTTGCAAAAAAAAGTTAAATGCTCATTTTTTCCTTCCACATTGTTTCAGTTCCTGTGAAGCACGTAAAGGGTTAATAAACTTCTTGAATGTGGTTTTGAGAACCTTGAGGGGTGTAGTTTTTAGAATGGTGTCACACTTCGTTATTTTCTATCATATAGACCCCTCAAAATGACTTCAAATGTGATGTGGTCCCTAAAAAAAAATGGTGTTGTTAAAATGAGAAATTGCTGGTCAACTTTTAACCCTTATAACTCCCTAACAAAATAAAATTTTGTTTCCAAAATTGTGCTGATGGAAAGTAGACATGTGGGAAATGTTATTTATTAACTACTTTTTGTGACATAGCTCTCTGATTTAAGGGCATAAAAATACAAAGTTTGAAAATTGCAAAATTTTAAAAATTTTCGCCATATTTCCGTTTTTTTCATAAATAATCGCAAGTAATATCGAAGAAATGTTACCACTAACATGAAGTACAATATGTCATGAAAAAACAGTCTCAGAATCAGCGGGATCCGTTGAAGCGTTCCAGAGTTATAACCTCATAGGCCGGCTTCACACTTGCGAGTTTTACGGACGTAAGAGCGCAGAAACTACGTCCATAAAACTCGCAAAAAATACGGCACAATTATTCTCTATGCCCCTGCTCCTATCTGCCGTATTTTACTGATCAGTATTATACGGCTTTCTACGGCCGTACAAAATCGCAGCATGCTGCGTTTGTCACCGTACTGCGCAAGAAATACGCCAATGAAAGTCTATGGAAGCGTGAAAAATACGGATTTCAAACGGACAAGCAGTGTGACT
The DNA here is from genome assembly GCF_032444005.1 of Ranitomeya imitator. Classification (NCBI taxonomy): domain Eukaryota; kingdom Metazoa; phylum Chordata; class Amphibia; order Anura; family Dendrobatidae; genus Ranitomeya; species Ranitomeya imitator. The sequence goes on along the minus strand of NC_091283.1, from coordinate 111,935,265 downwards.
TGCGAGAAATACGCAGCGCTGTTAGAGAGAAAAGCCGGTAATTCAGTGCGGTGTACAGTAAAATCACACTGACAGCTTACAGTAGAATAGGTAGAATAAATGTGTACACATAGAATAGGTATATATATATATATATGTCAGTGAGACACATATATGTATATATATTAATATTTATTCCAGCGCTATACAGCTTGAAAGCCGGTAATTCAATTACCTGTTTTTTCTTTCTCCTTCCTAAAACCCGACATGATTTGAGACATGGTTTACATACAGTAAACCATGTCTTCTCTCCATTTTTTTTGCAGATTCCACACTACTATTGTCAGTAGTGTGTATCTGCAAAATTTGGCCGTTCTAGCTCTTAAAATAAAGGGTTAAATGGCGGAAAAAATTGGCGTGGGCTCCCGCGCAATTTTCTCCGCCAGAGTAGTAAAGCCAGTGACTGAGGGCAGATATTAATAGCCTTGAGAGGGTCCACGGTTATTGGCCCCCCCCTGGCTAAAAATATCTGCCCCCAGCCACCCCAGAACAGGCACATCTGGAAGATGCGCCTATTCTGGCACTTGGCCACTCTCTTCCCATTCCCGTGTAGCGGTGGGATATGGGGTAATGAAGGGTTAATGCCACCTTGCTATTGTAAGGTGACAGTAAGCCTAATTAATAATGGAGAGGCGTCAATTATGACACCTATCCATTATTAATCCAATTGAATGAAAGGGTTAAATAAAACACAAACACATTATTTAAAATTATTTTAATGAAATAAAAACAATGGTTGTTGGAGTATTTTATTCTACGCCCAATCCAGTCACTGAAGACCCTCGTTCTGTGAAAGAAAAAACATAATAAACCAACAATATACTTACCCTCCGCAGATCTGTAACGTCTAACGATGTAAATCCTTCTGAAGGGGTTAAAACATTTTGCAGCAAGGAGCTTTGCTAATGCAGGCTGCTCCTCGCTGCAAAACCCCGGGGAATGAGTCTAAATATAGATCAATGAGCTATATTTAGCTTCATTTGCGGTGAGGCGCCCTCTGCTGGCTGTTTATACATCGTGGGAACTTGCCTAGAAAGCCTGGGAGCTTTCTAGGAAATTTCCCACGATCTATGAACATCCAGCAGAGGGCGCCTCACCGCAAATGAAGCTAAATATAGCTCATTGATCTATATTTAGACTCATTCCCCGGGGTTTTGCAGCGAGGAGCAGCCTGCATTAGCAAAGCTCCTTGCTGCAAAATGTTTTAACCCCTTCAGAAGGATTTACATCGTTGGACGTTACAGATCTGCGGAGGGTAAGTATATTGTTGGTTTATTATGTTTTTTCTTTCACAGAACGAGGGTCTTCAGTGACTGGATTGGGCGTAGAATAAAATACTCCAACAACCATTGTTTTTATTTCATTAAAATAATTTTAAATAATGTGTTTGTGTTTTATTTAACCCTTTCATTCAATTGGATTAATAATGGATAGGTGTCATAATTGACGCCTCTCCATTATTAATTAGGCTTAATGTCACCTTACAATAGCAAGGTGGCATTAACCCTTCATTACCCCATATCCCACCGCTACACGGGAATGGGAAGAGAGTGGCCAAGTGCCAGAATAGGCGCATCTTCCAGATGTGCCTGTTCTGGGGTGGCTGGGGGCAGATATTTTTAGCCAGGGGGGGGGGCCAATAACCGTGGACCCTCTCCAGGCTATTAATATCTGCCCTCAGTCACTGGCTTTACTACTCTGGCGGAGAAAATTGCGCGGGAGCCCACGCCAATTTTTTCCGCCATTTAACCCTTTATTTTAAGAGCTAGAACGGCCAAATTTTGCAGATACACACTACTGACATTAGTAGTGTGGAATCTGCAAAAAAAATGGAGAGAAGACATGGTTTACTGTATGTAAACCATGTCTCAAATCATGTCGGGTTTTAGGAAGGAGAAAGAAAAAGCCGGTAATTGAATTACCGGCTTTCAAGCTGTATAGCGCTGGAAAAAATATTAATATATATACATATATGTGTCTAATGACATATATATATATATATATATATATGCAACCAAAAAAGAAAACAGCCGGGCGGCACCACCGCCAATGATACTGTGGGAACCGCTCACCTGTGTCTTGAAGGCGAAGCCCAGTCCTGGGTGCGAAACTCCACTGGAAAACAGCCACGATGAATCTCATATAAGAAGAAAGGAGCGCACTACCTGGACGTTAGATGCGGGTGAACTTTATTCCAAAAGCATAAAAAACGTTTTTTATGCTTTTGGAATAAAGTTCACCCGCATCTAACGTCCAGGTAGTGCGCTCCTTTCTTCTTATATGAGATATATATATATATATATAGACAGTATATATATATATTTTTTTCTTTTTGGGACACATGGATCATTTCTATAGCGGTATGTTGGTTTTGCAAGCCTGCGAGAAAACCACGCAGTACGGATGACATACGGATTACATACGGAGGATGCCATGCGCAAAAAACGCTGACACACCCTGCCTACGGAGGAGCTACGGACCACTATTTTCGAGACATTTCAGCATATTACGGCCGTAATATACGGACCGTATTTTCATACGCTGAGTGTGAAGCCGGCCATAAAGTGACAGTGGTCAGAATTGCAAAAATTGGCTCGGTCATTAAGTACCAAATTGGCTCTGTCACTAAGGGGTTAAACATATATTTACCTAGAAAATTAATGACGTTCAATACTTCACCCGCTGTATACAGTATGTTAAGGGGTTAAATATATTCATTAACAGTTAAAAAATGATTCCTAAGAATCCTAATGCTAAATAATCAGAAACATTTAATGTGACAAACAGGAACGTTTTTGTCAAATGTTTATCATTGCATCTGAAATATCAGATCCTTCTAAAATTGCAGTTTTCAATATGAACCAAGCTTCAAAGATTTAAAGAAACAAGGATAATGTACTGTACAAGATTTTGAAAAAGAACAAAACTAGACGGTATTTGTCAGTCCGAGTTCCTAGCCGAATGAAAATCATGTAGAGAACAAAGGTGTCACAAGAGAAATGAATATAATCATATCCCTATCTGATCACTGCACACCAGCCTTCAAGACCCTCATTTTATTCATAAGAATTATCACATTGCCTGTAAAATGAGAAAAAAAATAAGAAACCACTGTTTTGGTGTACAAATTAGGAAATATTCCGGCATAATAAAAATAAATAAAACTCAAATGTATGCACAAGAATATCATTAAAACAGATACAATATTTGTACTTAAAAGAAAATAAGAAAATTACAAATATTTACATTTTCAACTCATCTTTCTTCCATGTTTTAAACATTTCCTTTGCATTTTTGTGTATATATGCATAAATACATATTCACAATGAGCTTTCTTTTTTAGTGAAACCTATTTTACCATCATTTGCACAATAAAGTGTTTACATATTTTGCATAACATTTTCATAACAATATATTGACAACTCAGAATAAATGAGGATGTTTTGAGCTTTGAATGGCAACGTTAGTTTCCTCAAAGGCATTTTGGGGGGTGGCGAGAAATGACCAGATCAGTGCACAGATCAGCAACAATGACTCTGGTGGGCCATTGGAAAGAAAGAAAAAGGTAGAAATTGGCTCACCACACCATTGCAATTGTAGGTCTTGGTTGGAGATATTTGGAGCATGCCGATCCTGCTGGTGATTGCAGCCAAACATAAGACTGCAAGGGGGATGGAGTGAAAGTCAAACACTGCCGTCCAGTTGATTAAAAGTTCATTTTATTGAAAATTTATTTTAAAAAGAAGACCCCATTAAAATGTTTAATGGGGTTTTCTTCTTAAATGAAATTTTCAATAAAATGAACTTTTAATCATCTGGACGGCAGTGCTGGACTTCACTCCTTTCCCCCTCCAATCCTCTCGTGGACCATTGTTGAGCTGCACACAAATATTATTACATTATCCTTATTCACAAATGTTCTTGTGCTTTCATGTAGTAATAAATTAGGTATTTTATTAAATGAATGTTGAGAATCTGCTCTTGTATCTCGACTCTAAAACAAGTGTATTGTGCCAATCACTGCTCATAGAGGGTTGTGAGGTGCACACTACTGCACAGGGGCCCACCATGAGATTCACCTGCTCTCCAGTGGGCCAGTCCAAGCCTGTATATCTGTGCGCAAAGCTAGACTGGATAGACAACTGCAATATTAATGAGAAGGCACCATTCCAGCAGGAGGAAATGAATACAGGTTTTATATGGTGATGTCAATTTTAAATTATTTAATGGTGATGTCAATTTTATTTATTTACTGGTCTGTGTTTACCTTCTATGATATCATGTATATCATAATATATTACTGTTCCATAGGCAGTTACTGCCAAATTACTCTTTTTGGCATGTTTACTTTGTGTCTATACAATAATATACCTCCTATATACTTTCTAGGCACTGTGTTACATAATAATAATTTGACATAAATGTCATTTGCTATGTTTCATCCCCTCCTGCTTTGGCGAGTCGCCTTTATTGTGTACTCAGTATGAGTTTTCAACCTTGAGCAACCCCCTTTTTTCTGTACTGATTAAATATCCTTTTTTTGTGAATAGGCCTTCTTGTATTTTTGGCTATAGCCCTAGGCATATACATACAGCTAGGGCAAAAATTAAGAGACCACTGCAAAGTGTTGTTTGTCATATTTTTCTCTCTATAGGTATATTTTTGAGTAAACTGTAAATTGTTCTTTTATTCTATAAACTTCTGACATGTCTCTGAATTTCCAAGCAATACATTTTGTATTTTTGCTTTTTCTGAAAAGGAGACATGGTCAAAATAAAAAAACAGTGCTTTCAGACCTCAAATAATGCAAAGAAAACAAGTTCATAATCATTTAGAAACAACAATACTAATGTCTTTAGTTCAGAAATCAATATTTTGTGGAGTCCTCGGAAGAAGCTGGTTGCGAAACGTGTGTTGCGGTGAGGTGGGACGCTGAGTCTGCTGCAGGTAGATATGATTGTTGTTTCTGGTTATACTCATACTAGATGGTAGCCCAATTCTAACGCATCGGGTATTCTAGAATATGTATGCGTAGTGAATAGCACAGCCCACGCAGTACATTGCGCAGCCCATGCAGTACATTGCGCAGCCCACGTTGTATATTGCCCAGCCCACGTAGTATATTGCACAGCCCACGCAGTCTATAGCAATGTGGGCACCATATCCCTGTTAAAAAAAAGAATTAAAAAAATAATGATATACTCACCGTCCGTTGGCCCCCGGATCGAAGCGGTTACCGACGCTCCTCGCGCGCTCCGGTCTGAAGAGTGCATTGCGGTCTCGCGAGATGATGACCTACCGGTCTCGCAGACCACACGTCATAATCTCGCGAGACCGCAATGCATGGAGCGGTCACCGGGGCGTCGCGAGGAGCGTCGGTAACCGCTTTCATCCGGGGGCCAACGGAGGGTGAGTATATAACTATTTTTTATTTTTTTTATTATTTTTAACATTAGATCTTTTTACTCTTCATGCTGCATAGGCACAGACAGATGGGCATAGACTTCTCTCGTGCTGCGCCAGCTCTCTGGAATGCACTTCGCCAGACGATCAGACTGATACCTAGTCCCGACCTATTCAAGCACGCTTTAACCCCTTCCCGACCCATGACGCCACGTAGGCTTCATGAAAGTCGGTGCCAATCCGACCCATGACGCCTATGTGGCGTCATGGAAAGATCGCGTCCCTGCAGATCGGGTGAAAGGGTTAACTCCCATTTCACCCGATCTGCAGGGACAGGGGGAGTGGTAGTTTAGCCCAGGGGGGTGGCTTCACCCCCCCCCCCGTGGCTACGATCGCTCTGATTGGCTGTTGAAAGTGAAACTGCCAATCAGAGCGATTTGTAATATTTCACCTATTATAACGGGTGAAATATTACAATCCAGCCATGGCCGATGCTGCAATATCATCGGCCACGGCTGGAAATACTAATGTGCCCCCACCCCACCGATCGCCCCCCCAGCCCTCCGATCTGCCCGGTACACTGCCCCGCTCCCCTCCGTCCTGTGCTCCGCTCCCCCCCGTGCTCTTGTCCGCTCACCCCTGTGCTCCAATCACCCCCCCGTGCTCCAATCACCCCCCCCCACACTCCGATCCACCACCCGTGCTCCGTTCTACACCCCCGTGCTCCGTTCCACCCCCCCGTGCTCCATTCCACCCCCCCATGCTCCGTTCCACCCCTCCCACGTTCCAATCCACCCCCCCATGCTCCGATCCCCCCCCCCCGTGCTCCCCCCCACCCCATCATACTTACCGATCCTGCCGGGGTCCGTCCGTCTTCTCCCTGGGTGCCGCCATCTTCCAAAATGGCGGGCGCATGCGCAGAATCAGATTCGTTCAAAGTGCATTTTGATCACTGAGATATAATCTATCCCAGTGATCAAAATAAAAAAATGATAAATGACCCCCCCCCTTTGTCACCCCCATAGGTAGGGACAATAAAAAAATATAGAATTTTTTTTTTCCACTAATGTTAGAATAGGGTTAGGGGTAGGGTTAGGGGTAGGGTTAGGGCTAGGGTTAGGGCTAGGGTTAGAGTTAGGGCTAGGGCTAGGGGTAGGGTTAGGGTTAGGGCTAGGGTTAGGGTTAGGGCTAAGGTTGGGGTTAGAGCTAGGGTTAGGGTTAGGGCTAGGGTTAGGGCTAGGGTTAGGGCAAGGGTTAGGGTTAGAGCTACGGTTAGGGCTAGGGTTAGGGTTTTGGTATGTGCACACGTATTCTGGTCCTCTGCGGAATTTTCCGCTGCGGATTTGATAAATCCGCAGTGCTAAATCGCTGCGGATTTATGGCGGATTTACCATGTTTTTTCTGCGCATTTCACTGCGGTTTTACAACTGCGGTTTTCTATTGGAGTAGTTGTAAAACCGCTGCGGAATCCGCAGAAAGAAGAGACATGCTGCGGAATGTAAACCGCTGCGTTTCCGTGCAGTTTTTCTGCAGCATGAGTACAGCGATTTTTGTTTCCTATAGGTTTACATTGAACTGTAAACTCATGGGAAACTACTGCGGATCCGCAGCGTTTTCCGCAGCGTGTGCACATACCTTTAGAATTAGGCCATGTGCACACGGTGCGGATTTGGCTGCGGATCCGCAGCGGATTGGCCACTGCGGGTTCGCAGCAGTGTTCCATCAGGTTTACAGTACCAAGTAAACCTATGGAAAACCAAATCCGCTGTGCCCATGGTGCAGAAAATACCGTGCGGAATCCGCAGATGAAATCCGCACAAAAAGCACTGGAAATCCGCGGAAAATCCGCAGGTAAAAGGCAGTGTCTTTTACCCGCGGATTTTTCAAAAATGATGCTGAAAAATCTCACACGAATCCGCAACGTGGGCACATAGCCTTAGGGTTAGGGTTGGAATTAGGGTTGTGGTTAGGGTTGTGATTAGGGTTATGGCTACAGTTGGGATTAGGGTTAGGGGTCTGTTGGGGTTAGTGTTGGAGTTAGAATTGAGGGGTTACCACTGTTTAGGCACATCAGGGGTCTCCAAACGCAACATGGCGCCACCATTGATTCCAGCCAATCTTGTATTCAAAAAGTCAAATGGTGCTCCCTCAATTCCGAGCCCCGACGTGTGCCCAAACAGTGGTTTACCCCCACATATGGGGTACCAGCATACTCAGGATAAACTGCGCAACAATTACTGGGGTCCAATTTCTCCTGTCACCCTTGTGAAAATAAAAAAATGCTTGCTAAAACATCATTTTTGAGGAAAGAAAAATGATTTTTTATTTTCACGGTTCTGCGTTGTAAACATCTGTGAAGCACTTGGGGGTTCAAAGTGCTCACCACATATCTAGATAAGTTCCTTGGGGGGTCTAGTTTCTAAAATGGGGTTACTTATGGGGGGTTTCTACTGTTTAGGCACACCAGGGGCTCTGCAAACGCAACGTGACGCCCACAGACCATTCCATCAAAGTCTGCATTTCAAAACGTCACTACTTCACTTCCGAGCCCCGGCGTGTGCCCAAACAGTGGTTTACCCCCACACATGGGGTATCAGCGTACTCAGGAGAAACTGGACAACAACTTTTGGGGTGAAATTTCTCCTGTTACCCTTGGGAAAATAAAAAATTGCAGGCTAAAAGATCATTTTTGAGAAAATAATTTTTATTTTTTATTTTCATGGCTCTGCGTTATAAACTTCTGTGAAGCACTTGGGGGTTCAAAGTCCTCACCACACATCTAGATAAGTTCCTTTCGGGGTCTAGTTTCCAAAATGGGGTCACTTGTGGGGGGTTTCTACTGTTTAGCCACATCAGGGGCTCTGCAAACGCAACGTGACGCGCACAGAGCATTCCATCAAAGTCTGCATTTCAAAACATCACTACTTCACTTCCGAGCCCCGGCATGTGCCCAAACAGTGGTTTACCCCCACATATGGGGTATCAGCGTACTCAGAAGAAACTGGACAACAACTTTTGGGGTCAAATTTCTCCTATTACCCTTGGCAAAATAGGAAATTCCAGGCTAAAAAATCATTTTTGAGGAAAGAAAAATTATTTTTTATTTTCATGGATCTGCGTTATAAACTTCTGTGAAGCACCTGGGGGTTTAAAGTGCTCAATATGCATCTAGATAAGTTCCTTGGGGGGTCTAGTTTCCAAAATGGGGTCACTTGTGGGGGAGCTCCAATGTTTAGGCACACAGGGGCTCTCCAAACGCGACATGGTGTCCGCTAACAATTGGAGCTAATTTTCCATTCAAAAAGTCAAATGGCGCGCCTTCCCTTCCGAGCCCTGCCGAGTGCCCAAACAGTGGTTTACCCCCACATATGAGGTATCGGCGTACTCGGGAGAAATTGCCCAACAAATTTTATGATCCATTTTATCCTATTGCCCATGTGAAAATGAAAAAATTGAGGCGAAAAGAATTTTTTTGTGAAAAAAAAGTACTTTTTCATTTTTACAGATCAATTTGTGAAGCACCTGGGGGTTTAAAGTGCTCACAAGGCATCTAGATAAGTTCCTTGGGGGGTCAAGTTTCCAAAATGGGGTCACTTGTGGGGGAGCTCCAATGTTTAGGCACACAGGGGCTCTCCAAACGCGACATGGTGTCCGCTAACGATGGAGATAATTTTTCATTCAAAAAGTCAAATGGCGCTCCTTCCCTTCCGAGCCTTACCATGTGTCCAAACAGTGGTTTACCCCCACATGTGAGGTATTGGTGTACTCAGGAGAAATTGCCCAACAAATGTTAGGATCCATTTTATCCTGTTGCCCATGTGAAAATGAAAAAATTGAGGCTAAAAGAATTTTTTTGTGAAAAAAAAGTACTTTTTCATTTTTACGGATCAATTTGTGAAGCACCTGGGGGTTCAAAGTGCTCACTATGCATCTAGATAAGTTCCTTGGGGAGTCTAGTTTCCAAAATGGGGTCACTTGTGGGGGAGCTCCAATTTTTAGGCGCACGGGGGCTCTCCAAACGTGACATGGTGTCCGCTAAAGAGTGGAGCCAATTTTTCATTCAAAAAGTCAAATGGCGCTCCTTCCCTTCCAAGCCCTGCCGTGCGCCCAAACAGTGGTTTACCCCAACATATGAGGTATCAGTGTACTCAGGACAAATTGGACAACAACTTTCGTGGTTCAGTTTCTCCTTTTACCATTGGGAAAATAAAAAAATTGTTGCTAAAAGAAAATTTTTGTGACTAAAAAGTTAAATGTTCATTTTTTCCTTCCATGTTGCTTCTGCTGCTGTGAAGTACCTGAAGGGTTAATAAACTTCTTGAATGTGGTTTTGAGTACCTTGAGGGGTGCATTTTTTAGAATGGTGTCACTTTTGGGTATTTTCAGCCATATAGACCCCTCAAACTGACTTCAAATGTGAGGTGGTCCCTAAAAAAAATGGTTTTGTAAATTTCGTTGTAAAAATGAGAAATCGCTGGTCAAATTTTAACCCTTATAACTTCCTAGCAAAAAAAAATTTTGTTTCCAAAATTGTGCTGATGTAAAGTATACATGTGGGAAATGTTATTTATTAACTATTTTGTGTCACATAACTCTCTGGTTTAACAGAATAAAAATTCAAAATGTGAAAATTGCGAAATTTTCAAAATTTTCGCCAAATTTCCATTTTTATCACAAATAAACGCAGAATTTATCGACCTAAATTTACCACTAACATGAAGCCCAATATGTCACGAAAAAACTGTCTCAGAACCGCTAGGATCCGTTGAAGCGTTCCTGAGTTATTACCTCATAAAGGGACACTGGTCAGAATTGCAAAAAACGGCAAGGTCTTTAAGGTCAAAATAGGCTGGGTCATGAAGGGGTTAAAAACCCATCTCTTCAAACAAGCCTACCATATCAACTACTCAGTAAACTAACTTTGTCCTTTTCCCTCCTTCCAAATATTATCTGCATGTGAATCTGCACCCTACTATTCATCTGTCTCCACACCCTCCATGCACACGATAACTGCACTTGATACTTGACTATTGCACTTAAACACACGGACTGATGACCGGATCATGCAGCTTTATATGAAAATCCCTATTTATTATAATTGCCAGACCTGTAATAACAAGCACTTTTCACCTATTGTGTCCCCTCATTTCCTTGTAGATTGTAAGCTTGCGAGCAGGGACCTCACCCCTAATGTCACTGTTTAAATTGTCTTAACTTGTATTGAATTTATTGTCTGTACATGTCCCCGCATAATTCTAAAGTGCTGCGGAATATGTTGGCGCTATATAAATAAAAATTATTATTATTATTATTACTACTCACTTCAGAGGAGAGCACAGACAGGCTCTAACCAGAGTAGAAAGAGAAGTGGGAGTCCCCACTGCACAACTGAGCAACAAGACAAGTACACTAGAGTCTGTAGATTGAGAAATCGACGCCTCACAGGTCCTCAACTGGCAGCTTCATTAAATAGTACACCAAAAAACACCAGTGTCAACATCTACAGTGAAGAGGTGACTCCGGGATGCTGGCCTTCAGGGCAGAGTGGCAAAGAAAAAGCCATATCTGAGACTAGCTAATAAAAGGAAAAAATTAATATGGGCAAAAGAACAGAGACATTGGATAGAGGAAGATTGGAAAAAAAGTGTTATGGACAGACGAATCCAAGTTTGAGGTGTTTGGACCACTCAGAAGATCATTTGTGAGACGCAGAACAACTGAAAAGATGCTGGAAGAGTGCCCGACGCCATCTGTCAAGCATGGTGGAGGTAATGTGAAGGTCTGGGGTTGGTTTGGTGCTGGAAAAGTGGGAGATTTGTACAAGGTAAAAGGGACAGTGGCGTAGGAAGGGGGGTGCGGGGGGGGCGGTCCGCCCCGGGCGGCACAATGCGGGGGGCGGCCGGCGCTGCAGGAGAAGAAAAAAAAAAAAAAAGACGCCCCTTTAAATCTTCGGGCGGCGCCGTCCGCCGCCACGACCAGGGCCAGCTCCCCCCACCACCGGACCCCGCCCCCCGCTCTATACTCACCTCTCCTGGTTCCTGCGGCGCCGGCAGCTGCAGCGTCCTCTGACTCTGCGACGTCTCAGAGCAGAGGGCGCGATGACGTCACTACTGTGCGCGCCGCTCTGCCTCTCTGTCCTGAGCGTCGCAGAGCCGGAGAGACGCTGACTGCACCGAACCTGCGCTAGGAACGGGAGAGGTGAGGATTTTACTTTTTTTTTTTTTTCTTTATGTCTGACTGTCTGGGGCTGGGGCAATGCTGGACACAGTGGGGCAATACTGGAGACCATGGGGCAGATTGCTGGACACACTGGGGCAATACTGGAGACCATGGGGCAGATTGCTGGACACACTGGGGCAATACAGGAGACTATGGGGCAGATTGCTGGACACACTGGGGCAATACTGGAGACCATGGGGCAGATTGCTGGACACACTGGGGCAATACAGGAGACCATGTGGCAGAATGCTGGACACACTGGGGCAATACAGGAGACCATGGGGCAGATTGCTGGACACACTGGGGCAATACAGGAGACCATGGGGCAGATTGCTGGACACACTGGGGCAATACTGGAGACCATGGGGCAGAATGCTGGACACACTGGGGCAATACAGGAGACCATGTGGCAGAATGCTGGACACACTGGGGCAATACAGGAGACCATGGGGCAGATTGCTGGACACACTGGGGCAATACAGGAGACCATGTGGCAGAATGCTGGACACACTGGGGCAATACAGGAGACCATGGGGCAGATTGCTGGACACACTGGGGCAATACAGGAGACCATGGGGCAGATTGCTGGACACACTTGGGCAATACTGGAGACCATGGGGCAGAATGCTGGACACACTGGGGCAATACAGGAGACCATGTGGCAGAATGCTGGACACACTGGGGCAATACAGGAGACCATGGGGCAGATTGCTGGACACACTGGGGCAATACTGGAGACCATGGGGCAGAATGCTGGACACACTGGGGAAATACTGGAGACCATGGGGCAGAATGCTGGACACACTGGGGCAATACAGGAGACTATGGGGCAGATTGCTGGACACACTGAATACTGGAGACCATGGGGCAGATTTCAGGACACATTGAGGCAATGCTGGAGACCCTGGGCAGACTTCTGGACATACTGGGGCAATACTGGAGACCATGGGGCAGATTGCTGGACACACCGGGGCAATACTGGAGACCATGGGGCAGAATGCTGGACACACTGGGGCAATACAGGAGACCATGGGGCAGATTGCTGGACACACTGGGGCAATACTGGAGACCCTGGGGCAGATTTCTGGACACTGAGGCAATGCTGGAGACCCTGGGGCAGACTTCTGGACACACTGGGGCAATGCTGGACACTGGGGCAGATTGCTGGACACACTGGGGGTAATATGCTGGACACACTGGGGCAATGCTGGACACTGGGGGTAATATGCTGGACACACTGGGGCAGACTGCTGGACACACTGGGGAAAGGCTGGACACTGGGGCAGATTGCTGGACACACTGGGGGCAGTGCTGGACATACTGGGGCAGATTGCTGGACACACTGGGGGTAATATGCTGGACACACTGGGGCAGATTGCTGGACAACATGGGGGTAATATGCTGGACACACTGGGGCAGATTGCTGGACAACATGGGGGTAATATGCTGGACACACTGGGGGCAGGACTTGAGGCATGGGCAGAATGTAGATACGGGGCATGATTGGAGACACGGGGCAGGATTGGATCATGGGGCAGGACGGATACGATGGAGGCTGGTGGGGCAGGATGTGGAGATCATATGGGGTAGAATGGATACTCATGAGGGCAGGATGCGAGAACATATGGCTGGAGCCAGGAATGAGAAACGGGGCCAGGGTGGGGAATATTATTACCATAGGGGCTAATTAAGGGATATTATTACTGCAGTGATGTATTTATTTTATTTTTTGAGTATACTGTTTTAAATGGGGGAGCGGTCCTGTTACTGTGCAGAGTGACACTATATCACCTTTTTTTCTTCATGTGATGTAATGTAGAAGTTGTGAAAAATTAAGTAATGTGTTCTGCAAGCGGAGCTCGAGATAACTGTGTTATTTCCTGCAGAAACGAGTCCTGGCTGGAAGGAATGATGGCGGTCTGTGCTGGATGAAAGATGAAGGACTTCACCTAGAGACGTCACTGGTGAGTCAGTGTTACCTATACACTGACACTATACACTGTATACTATATAGAGGTCCTGTGTATAATGTCACCAGTGATCTCTGTATTACCTCTACACAGACACTGCATACTAAGTACAGATCTCCTGTGAATACTGGCAGTTATGGTGATAGTATTGTGGGTTTTTTTTTATTACTGATCAGTATTGTAGTATTCAGTCACTATGTGGTGGTAATATGTGGTCTGGAAATGGTGTTGTGGTATTTGTCCCTTGTATGTAGTATTATTCGGTCACTATGTGGCCTGGTCATGGTGTGGTGGTATTAAGTCACAGGTGTGGCATGTGGGGGTGACACCATTAGGCCCAGTTTAAGTTCTACAAAACAGGAAAACCGTTTTTGGTAACCTTTGTGTGTATTGAGCCGGGGGGGGGGGGGGGCGCCAAACTCGGGAACAGCCCCGGGCGGCAAAAGCTCTAGCTACGCCTCTGAAAAGGGATATTCAATAAGGAAGGCTATCACTCCATTTTGCAATTCCATGCCATACCCTGTGGACAGCGCTTGATTGGAGCCAATTTCATCCAACAACAGGACAATCACCCAAAGCACACCTCCAAATTATGCAAGAACTGTTTAGGGAAGAAGCAGGCAGCTGGTGTTTTATCTGTAATGGAGTGGCCAGCACAGTCATCAAATCTCATCCCCATTGAGCTGTTGTGTTAGCAGCTTGACCGTATGGTAGGCAAAAAGTGCCCATCAAGCCAAACCAACTTATGGGAGGGGCTTCTGGAAGCATGGGGTTAAATTTCTCCAGATTACCTCAGCAAATTAACTGCTAGAATGCCAAAGGTCTGCAATGCTGTAATTGCTGCAAAGGGAGCATTCTTTAACGAAAGCAGTTTGAAAGAGAAAATTATTTCAAATTAAACTTTTTTTTGTCAATGCCTGGACTAGATTTTAATTTCATATGACAACTCATTTGATTGATGAAAGTATGAGTTTTCATGGAAATAGAGCAATAAAGAAAGCAGCACTCACCCCAATGCTTCAGATGTGAACGAGTCCTTTAATAGGCATGGCACAATCTTCCAAACTTGGTACAGTACAGGCTACGGCATGAGAGGGAGGCGGTGCGGGAGGGTGCAGTGACGAGACAGACGACGGCCGTTTCTCGCAGAGGCGCTTCTATGGGTCCATGACATCATCTGTCTCGTCACTGCACCCTCCCGCACCGCCTCCCTCTCATGCCGTAGCCTGTACTGTACCAAGTTTGGAAGATTGTGCCATGCCTATTAAAGGACTCGTTCACATCTGAAGCATTGGGGTGAGTGCTGCTTTCTTTAGTGCTCTATTTCTGTGTGGATCATCCTAATCTTTAAGCAAGCACTCCCTACCTTCAGTGGAAGCTTGATCCGTCCAGCCTTCTATTGGGATTTTTTCCCCCGCAGCTGCTGTGATTCACAAAAGCTCCTTCAGTGCCGATCAGCTGTGTTTCTTTTTCGCCTGAGTTTTCATGGAAATCACAAAATTGTCTGGGTGACCCTAAACATTTGAATGGTAATGCGTGTGATTATAAATTATATATATATATATATATATATATATATATATATATATATATATATATATACACACATACATATATACACACATATTCTAATATGGAATACCATAGAAGAAGTGAGAGAGGATCATATCAATTAAAGTAATAAATGTATTAATAATAATTAAAATAGAAATAAATTTAACATGGAGACAAAAAGTCTATAAATGAAGAAGGGGGGGGGGTTGAATACCACCAGGACTAAAAAGGGGAACTAGCAAGGTACAATTCCAAACATAGAATATCAATTAACCAATAGCCATCTGTACTGGACAGAAATGGAGGTTATATTTGTAAATAAACAATGAAGGCACAGCAGATTGTATATAAGCCCATATGGGAAATGATCATAAACATATAAATGTGTCCCAAATATTAATTATTCCTTAAGAGGGGGAGGCAAGTATAGGGTATATGTCCAGAAAATACAACAAGGAGTTGTTAATAAGCTGGAAAGTGAATTCACTACATATGCCAAAGAATACCAAGAAGGAAAAGAAGGAAATTCACATGATGGGGTTAAATTACCTGAAGTACAGATATAAATTAGGAATAGCCGTGCACTAAGATTGGAGTACCAATGCTGTTATCCCAAGCCCGTCGAGCGCTATTTCACAAATGCTTCTTCAGTTGGAGCAGGACAAGTTAAGAAGGTATTGGGAGGATTTTTATGCAGTGTGCCGAGGAAAGCTGAACCCGGAAGTGTCTCTGAGAGGTTCATGGGTGCGCACGCATGCAGGGACGTCCCACCTTACCAAAGGGACTGACAAAGGAAATCATCCGAAACGTGCGTCGTGGTACGCGATTACAGGACCCAGCTACCCTTAAAGGTAAATACCCAACATTATTTATGCCCCTTCAGCACATAGCACTTTATGGATTTTTGGGCACATTTTTATATATTTTTTATTTATGTTTTATATATTTTTTGTCTGCTGTGGGTATATAACACTGAAAGATGTATAAATCACTCTTCCCCTGTGCTCTGAGCACATAGCACTTTCTTTAAAAGGTTTGTGCACATGCCTTACCGGCTGCTGGCCTTTAGCACATTGCACTTTATGAGTAGATGGATACAGGCAATATGCGGTGGATTGAGGCACACTGTTTTGAGTAATATTTAATTGATTTTGTTGTCATTCATTTATTTGGGGACTATTTATGTGGAAACCTGGGTACCGGTAACATCTTATGTAATAACTGTGTATGTCCTGTTTTGCGTTAAGATGTATTGTTTTTAGATGGCTGCCATGTATAATTTGGAATAAAGATATTTCTGTGATATAAGGGTATGTGCACACGTCAGGATTTTTTCCTGACAAAATCCTGAGAATTCTGCCAGAAATCCGCGTCTTTTTTCGCGCGGATTTCTCGCGGAATTTGCGCGTTTTTTGCGTGGATTTTTTGCGGATTTTTTTTTTTCCGGAATGTCCTTTTTGATAGGGAATCCGCAAAAAATCCGCAAAAAGAATGAGCATGTCCGTTTTTTTTGCGGAATGCGTTTTTTTGCGGAAAAAAACGCTAAATATGCACAAAAAATGCGGAATGCATTCTAAAAGATAGGATGCATAATGTTAGCGTTTTTTTACCGGATTTATAGCGTTTTTATAGCGAAATTCCGCAAACAAACGCTAAAAATCCGGACGTGTGCACATACCGTTAAACCTGTGTGTGGCCTCTCTGGCAGTCCATAGGGTGGTTGGTTCTTTTCTCATATTAGAATATGTATTTGCTGTATTGTTGCAGTGACTATAGCCACAAATGATTTAGGACTATGGGAATAATATATATATAGAGAGAGAGAGAGAGAGATTCAAAAAAAGAGGCAGCACTCCATTATTAAAGTGAGAAAATGTGGAAGGTTTTAATCAACCCACATAGCCGGGCGACGTTTCAGCTCCATCTGAGCCTTTTTCAAGCCTTTCTCACTTTAATAATGGAGTGCTGCCTCTTTTTTTGAATCTCTGTGAATCTGGTGCAATCGTTGGACTGGTTGCCTGAGGCCTTGCACCTGAAGATAAGTATAAGCGTGGTGCTGTTCCTTTTCTACTATTATATATATATACTAGCTGAAGAGCCCGGCGTTGCCTGGGCATAGTAAATATCTGTGGTTAGTTATAGCACGTCACTTCTCTTATTTTCCCATCACGCCTCTCATTTTCCCAATCACATCTTTAATTTTCCCCCTCACATCTCTCATTTTCTCCCTCATACCTCTCATTTTCTCCCTCACTCCTCTCATTCCCGCCTAACACTTGTTATTTCGACCTCACATCTGTCATTTTCCGATCACTACACTATTTTCCCTCACTCCTCTCATTTTGCACTCACACCTTTTCATTTTCATCTCACACCTCTCATTTTCACCTCAGTATATACATGTTTGTCATCTCCCTTATATATAGTATACACCTGTATGTCATCTCCTGTATATAGTATATACCTGTATGTCATCTCCCCTGTATATGGTATATTCCTGCTGTGTGTCATCTCCCCTGTATATAGTATATACCTGTATGTCATCTCCTCCTATATATAGTATATACCTGTATGTCATCTCCTCCTATATATAGTATATACCTGTATGTCATCTCCTCCTATATATAGTATATACCTGTATGTCATCTCCTTCTATATATAGTATATACCTGTATGTCATCTCCTCCTGTATATAGTATATACCTGTGTGTCATCTCCCCTGTATATAGTATATATCTGTGTGTCATCTCCTCCTGTATATAGTATATACCTGTATGTCATCTTCCATATATAGCATATACCTGTATGTCATCTCCTCCTGTATATAGTATATACCTGTAGGTAATCTGCTCCTGTATATAGTATATACCTGTGTGTCATCTCCTCCTGTATATAGTATATACCTGTATGTCATCTCCTCCTGTATATAGTATGTACCTGTATGTCATCTCCTCCTTTATATAGTATATACCTGTGTGTCATCTCTCCTGTATATAGTATATATCTGTGTGTCATCTCCCCTGTATATAGTATATACCTGTGTGATCTCCTGTATTAGACCTCGTTAACACGTTATTTGCTCAGTATTTTTACCTCAGTATTTGTAAGATAAATTGGCAGCCTGATAAATCCCCAGCCAACAGGAAGCCCTCCCCCTGGCAGTATATATTAGCTCACACATACACATAATAGACAGGTCATGTGACTGACAGCTGCCGTATTTCCTATATGGTACATTTGTTGCTCTTGTAGTTTGTCTGCTTATTAATCAGATTTTTATTTTTGAAGGCTAATACCAGACTTGTGTGTGTTTTAGGGCGAGTTTCGTTTGTCAAGTTGTGTGTGTTGAGTTGTGTGTGGCGACATGCATGTAGCGACTTTTGTGAGATGAGTTTTGTGTGGCAACATGCGTGTAGCAACTTTGTGTGTGTCGAGTTGCATGTGACAGGTTAGTGTAGCAAGTTGTGTGCAGCAAGTTTTGCGCATGGCGAGTTTTGCGCGTGGTGAGTTTTATGTCTGGTGCCTTTTGAGTATGTGCAAGTTTTGTGTGAGGCAACTTTTGCATGTGTTGCAAATTTTGTGCATGTGGCAATTTTTCCGCATGTGCAAGTTTTGCGTGTGGCGAGTTTTCCATGAGGTGAGTTTTGCACTTGTGGCGAGTTTTGCGTGAGCCTATTTTTTGCATGTGGCGAGTTTTGCGCGTGGTGAGTTTTGAGCGGCGACTTTTGTGTTTCGACTTTTATGTGGCGAGGTTGGTGTATGTGTGGTGAAATGTGTGCTGAGGGTAATATGTGTTCAAGCACGTGGTAGTGTGTGGCGCATTTTTTGTGTGTGTTCATATCCCCGTGTGTGGTGAGTATCCCATGTCGGGGTCCCACCTTAGCAACTGTACGGTATATACTCTTTGGCGCCATCGCTCTCATTCTTTAAGTCCCCCTTGTACACATCTGGCAGCTGTCAATTTGCCTCCAACACTTTTCCTTTCACTTTTCCCCATTATGTAGATAGGGGAAAAATAGTTTGGTGAATTGGAAAGCGCGGGGTTAAAATTTCACCTCACAACGTAGCCTATGACGCTCTCAGGGTCCAGACGTGTGACTGTGCAAAATTTTGTTGCTGTAGCTGCGACGCTTCCAACACTTTTCCTTTCACTTTTTTCCCCATTATGTAGATAGGGGCAAAATTGTTTGGTGAATTGGAACGCGCGGGGTTAAAATGTCACCTCACAACGTAGCCTATGACGCTCTCAGGGTCCAGATGTGTGACTGTGCAAAATTTTGTTGCTGTAGCTGCGACGCTTCCAACACTTTTCCTTTCACTTTTTTCCCCATTATGTAGATAGGGGCAAAATTGTTTGGTGAATTGGAACGCGCGGGGTTAAAATTTCGCCTCACAATATAGCCTATGATGCTCTCGGGGTCCAGACGTGTGACTGTGCAAAATTTTGTGGCTGTAGCTGCGACGGTGCAGATGCCAATCCCGGACATACACACACACATACACACACACACACACACACACATTCAGCTTTATATAGTAGATATATACATATATATATATATATATATATATTTGCGATGCAGCGGTAGCACCGTATGCAGTGAAGCGGCAGTGACCCAAGCAAGTTCAAACAAAACGTTCCTTTAATGTGTTACTTCACACAGTCCTTTACAAATACACAATACACCACTTTAGTTTGCAGTCCATAGACAGGCCGGACTTCACTTTGTCCAGTTTCCCTGGGCAACCGCACGTCGGTAGCAAGTTTCTGTACTCACGCAGTGCACAGCACTCTTTATCCTCCGGATTGCAGCCGGGTAAACACACGACAGCCCAAGATGCAGGGTGTCAGTCTCTTTGGTTCCTTTTGCCCCTGTGTTGCTCCACACAGAAAGAGCTCTGCAGACAACTGTTCTGTCTGCTTCCCAGACCAACACTGATACACATCCCCCTCTACTACAGGGCTTTTTAATCAGTCACTGCTTCACCATCCTAATCACAGCCACACCTGTGACTGCTATATGCCCTCATGGGCTCACTACGCATCCATGCGCATTCTGGAGAGCACAAGCAGTGCCCCCTAGCTGTAACAGGGTTCACTGCCTCACAATACATACATATATATATATATATAGTGTATATACATATATCTATATATATAATTGTCTAAGGGTTTTTCCGTCTGTCTGTCTGTCTTTCTGTCTGTCTGTCCAGGAAATCTTGCGTCTCTGATTGGTCGAGGCCGCCAGGCCTCGACCAATCAGCGACGGGCACAGTATCGACGTAGAAATCCCGCGTCTCTGATTCAATCAGCAACGGGCACAGCGACGATGATGTCATAAAGGACGTAGAATTCCCACGTTTCTGATTCAGCGCTGGGCACAGTATCGACATAGATGTCATAATGGTTGCCATGGCGACGATGATGTCATAAAGGTTGCCTCGACCAATCAGCGACGGGCACAGTCTGCCGCAAATTCTGGAATCATCATTGTCCATATACTACGGGGACATGCATATTCTAGAATACCCGATGCGTTAGAATCGGGCCACAATCTAGTATAAATATATATATCCATAGGTTTAAAACCTATACACTTTAACAATGTTTAGACACTCTATGTGATGAGGTTGGGAGTTTGCCTTGCTATGATGGGTATAAATATACTTAGGATTCCTGTAGCAGAATATAGAGTTAAGTTCCTATATGTACAGCCGCTCTCGCTTTGACTTTGACAGCAAAGCAAATGCCATTAGCTAGAAAGGTAGAAAGCTAGAAAGTGTTTTAAGTAAGTTTGAAATGGCAGGCATTGTTCATAGACAAAGACAGAGATTTCTTGATGAAAAGTCTTGAAATACAAATTCATGACAAGCCAGACTCTTACCATGTAACTGCAATTGACTCTGATGAGTGATACACCAAGTACTCACTAACTTTGTCATTTACTGTAACATTCGGGTGGCTAAAAGGATTTTGTGAGCATCATATATTGACAAGTGAAATCTCTTTCATATTGGAGTGATATATAAAACCCTGCAGATTTCAGCCTTCTTTTTAAGTTACACGTAAGCCACAAGCTTTCATTTCATATCATGAAAAGTCTTGCTTAAAAACATCAGAGAGATCTACAGACTTGCAGAGATGTGTCCTAGCAACTACGCCTAGGAAATTTCCAGACTGTGTTTCTTTATCAAATGAATGTTTAGTACAAGCTTTGTCTGGATTGTACAGAGAAATATCGATCAATTGGTATCACCAGGGCAATTATACGCATGCAGCAAATGTATAGGGACAGTCACAGCACTGAAGCTTTGTTCCTAGATGTCAGATGAGAAAATAAACAGAAATGGCTAAAGAGCAATGACATAAAGGGAATAGATCCGATCTCACAGCTCACATCATCACACTGATGTCTCCTGAAACAGAAACCCGCAAAAATGGAAGGAATTGAAAAAAACTGATTTCCAGGGGACATTATTAATGCATACATTGAGATAATGACTTTGAACCTAGCCAGTCACTAATAATATTTACCATATACTTCAAATAGGCAAATAGAACAACTGCGTGCATATCATAAATATAAAGAATAAATATCATTATTAAAGGGAACTTGTCAGCACAATTTTGTAATACAAAGAAATGGCTGTAATGGGACTGTGATTCTAATTAAATTGATACCTTTGGTGCAGAAATCCATTTTTTTTCTTCTTCTTTAATCAGCATTTGAAGTTTTCTGCTAAGTAGAATTCAAAGAAACACCAATTTTATCCTACATACAATGTCATAAACCAAAAACATCAATAAAGTTCCAAAAAGAAAATGCTTTAAAGAAGGCCAAGATGATAATTAAAAGATATATAAGTTTATTATATATTTCATATTAAACATTGATAGTAAAAATCAGACAAAACACCACAGGTACAGAAAAAAGAAAGGTGGGTACACCCAAAAATAGTAATAATAAAATCCTGGTAGAACCTCCAAAAAGTAATATTTTTTCATGTATATACTGTATATAAAAATGTGGCTGGTGTCTGTAAGTAAAGGCACCAATAAATAAATAAATAATTTCAATGTGAGCTCAATATTGGTCTCATATGCACATTATCATACCGATCACAATTACGTTATAGAAATAGCCTCCAAGTATGGACAGCCATAGAGGGTAACATAAACAACATTGCACAATGCTCTATAATGTAACAGCGTAATAGCGGATAGCATATACAGGGTGGGCCATTTATGTGGATACACCTAAATAAAATGAGAATGGTTGGTGATATCAACTTCCTGCTTGTGGCACATTAGTATATGGGTGGAGGAACACTTTTCAAGATGGGTGGTGATCATGGCGGCCATTTTGAAGTCGACCATTTTGGATCCAACTTTATTTTTTTATTTTTTTTTTCAATGGGTAGAGGGTTATGTGACACATCAAACTTATTGAGAATTTCACAAGAAAAATAATGCTGTGCTTGGTTTTAACATAACTTTATTCTTTCATGAGTTATTTACAAATTTATGACCACTTACAAAATGTGTTTAAAGTGCTGCCCATGAAGCACAATCAAAAAAGGCCTATAATGTGACAATAGAACAAGAGGAGGTATAATTACCTAGAACTAGTAAACGGGGACCCACCACACCCTAAACGCGTTTGACTTGAAATGCTTCGTCCAGGGAGGCTATTTCTCTAATTTAATTGTGATTGGTATGATAATGTGTAAATGGGACTAATATTGTACTCACATTGAAATTATTTATATATGTACGTACTAAGGTGACAATTTAATATTATTGGTGCCTGTATTTACAGACAGAGCTACATTTTTATATACTGTATATACATGCAAAATATTGCTTTTTGGGAGTTCTGCCAGGATTGTTTTTTTACTATTTTTGGGTGTACCCACCTTTCTTTTTTCTGCATCTGTGGGGTTTTGTCTTATTTTTACTATCCATGTTTTATATGAAATCTATAATAAACTTGCTCTGGCAAAAATTAAGAGACCACCACATCAAAACCCTGTCATTGGCAGCCCAATCTCCAGACCTGAACTCCATTGAAAACTTCTGGAATGTAGTCAAGAGGATGATGGATAGTCACAAGCCAGCAAACAAAGAAGAACTGCTTACATTTTTGCTCCATGAGCAGTGTGAAAGACTGGTGGAAAGCATGCCAAGACACATGAAAGCTGTGCTTAAAAATCATGGTTATTTCACAAAATATTGATTTCTGAACTCTTTCCGAGTTAAAACATTAGTATTGATGTTTCTATATGGTTATGAACTTGTTTTCTTTGCATTTTTTGAGGTCTGAAAGGACTGGGTTTTTTTTTGTAATTTTGAGCATTTATCCTTTTCAGAAAAAAAATGCAAAATTTATTGCTTGGAAATTCAGAGACATGTTGTCAGAAGTTTATATAATAAATTAAACATTTATTTTACTCAAAAATATACCTATAAAGGGAAAAATCTGACAAACTGAACATTTTTCAGTGGTCTCTTAATTTTTGCCAGAGCTGTATATCTTTTAATTGCTATCTTGGCCGTGTTTAAAGCGTTTTCTTTTTTTAATTAGAATTCGGTACACATGGGTGGGACTGCACTGGTCTTCTCCCCGTATATGATTCCTCAATCCCCTTGCCTGCCTATGGTCTTTCAATGACCGGTTACTGCAGAGATTTCAAACAGATGAGGCAGGTCATTCACAAATCAGATGCAGTTGTAATAGGAAGCAGTGATATCCATGAAGAGCCCTTGCAGGATGTGTCATTAATGAGGAAAGACTGCCATTTGCTTGCCAGGTGAAATCAAGTGGAATCAAATTGTGCTGGAAGATTTGCAGGAGGAGCACCAGGGAAGACAGCTCCAGAGACTTTGCTGAGACCAGCATGACAGGCCTCAGTGGGAAGTCTACTCCATCAAAGTGCTGATCACTGCCTGCAATGTCCAGATTCCCCTCATGAGAACTCCAAGTTGAACTCCAAGTTCCACCTGCGCTGGTCAGGACCAGGATCCAATTTCTGAGCTGATCAAGCTTCTGACACCTAAAGTCACCTATCAAGTGCCGAGGCTTAAACTGTGTGGCAGTCTCAAGGAGCCCCATTTGTTACTCAATCATTGGTGATAAAACTGTTTGAGAGACAAATCAGAAGACCAGATTTCCACTTAAAATCATTAGTGTGCCTCAACAACACTGTTATAGCTATCTAACAAAATAGTGATTGTTCATTTCATCTGTTGTTGGATGGGCTACTGGACTCCAGCGGTATGCCTTGTAGATGAGGCTCAGAAAGAGCATGTGCTCCATTGGATGGCAAAAGCTGCATCAAGTGGCCTCTCCTCCTCTTCCTCCACCTTAACATCTGCACCGATGACAACATTTTTTCTTGTTGGATCAAGGCCAGATGAAGTAGGGCCCGAGCAGAATACAGACCCTCATCACCAGACATTAACCACCGGGGGTGGAGGTGATCCTGATGAGGCCTAGATTCCAGAGGCACAAGTGGACTGTACTGTGGTGTCAGAACAGGAAGAGGAGGAGGGTGATTCCCAGGGTGAAGAGTGTGAGAACAGAGAGGATGATGGTGAGGTTGTAGATCCCACTTGGTGTGAACCCAGAGGTATGCAGCTGAGTAGCTTAGCAGAGGAGGTGAAGGAGGAGGAAGACTAGGAGATGATGTTGCAGCTTCCCACACAGACATGGAGTGATGCAACCATGACAAGCACTACATGCTCGGCCACAACTCTGGCTGTGGCTTGCATCGGTCATGAGTCTGCAACTCACAGGGGTGGCAAGGGTTGCCCAGCCTGGGCCTTTTTTGAGACCTTAATGGATGACTCAACTTGCTTTGTCTGCCACATTTGCAAAAAAAAACTCAACAAAGGCAAAAATTGCAATAATTTGAAATTTGTGATCAGCATGCCTTAGTCTGGAAATTTCACTGCTCTAAAATGCTGACTAGTGGGCCTCTCCAACCACCAGTTGTTCCATCAACATGTTCTGCTTCATCCTCCTCCGTCACCATGCCAATTGTTCTCTCACAGGTATCAGGACTCCCAGCTAAGAATGCTCACACCACTCCCTTAACCGCCAGGTCCTCATTTAATCTTCAATTCAATGCTGTAAATGCTGTCCCAGACTCTGATACCTCATTCATGGCCCAAGGAAGACTAGCTGCTGTGCCATTTGCACATTTCTAATGTGGTTCAATTGTTTCCACTTTTCATGGTGTCTGCCCCTAGTTTTAGCTGTTTTTGGGACGCTTTTTTGTCACCATTAAGCTGTTATGTATAAGTTTGGTTTGGCCTCCCATTGAATTTAATGGGGTTCTGGGACATTGGTCAAATTGTTCGGCGAACGTTTTAATGTCCGGTGAATCAAACCAAAACAAACCTTAAAAGGTTTGATCATGTCTACTAATGAGTGGCAATGTGGCCTTCTGATTTCTCCCTGCAACACAGTTTTATCACAAACTATTTGTATTAGCAAATTGGGCCTCCTGGCTGGACCCCAATATTAGGTCTAATGATTTTTAAGAGGAAATCTGGCCTTCTGAGTTCTCACTGTTACATAATTTTTTGCCCAAACAATTTTAATTGGCAAATGGGGCCTCCTGAGACTGCAGCATAGTTTTAGCACAAGTTAGTTAGCTGCTGGAAAATCGGTTTCACACAGGACATGATCATATCTTGCCAACTACCAGGAGCGGTCTTTCTGCACTGTGAGGCCGGAGTCACACTAGTCTGTAATATGGACGAGTGCTATGCGATAAAAAATCGCATAGAACTCTGACTAATGTTAATCTATGGGGCAGCTCCCATCATCCGTTTTTTTCTCGTCCGTATTACGCATGCGAGTGAAATCGCAGCATTCTGCGATTGTCCGTGTATCTCAGCTGAGAAACGCCATTGCAACTCTATGGGTGTGAGAAAAAATATCACAGTACATGGACCATCAGTGTGACTTGCGAGAAATTCTCAGGCATTGGGCAGGTAACAGGAAAGGCTCAGCCATTATTTGCTCATTTTGCAAGTGTGTGAGAAAATCTCACCGTACGGCCTCTTTTCCACTTGCGAGAAAAACGGATGAGTGGAATCCGATAAAAAAATCGGATTGCACTTGGACCAATGTTATTCAATAGGTGACGTTTCATTTGTGATTTTTTTCTCAGCTGAAATCGGACTGAGAAAAGAATCGCAGCATGATGCGATTTGCTGTGAGTCTCGGACGAGACTTGCCAATGGAAGTCAATGGGTGCGAGAAAAAAAAAGGCATGGAATACGCACCATGACTGTGTAAAAATAGTTGCAGAGAAAAAAAAACGGATTGCATATGGATGTCTTACGGATGTAAAACGGATGGTGCGATTAAAAAATCGCATTGAACTCGCATGACAAACGCATACTTTTCATCCCTTTTTTTCGGTCCAGATTACGGACCGTTTTTTTTCGCTCAAGTGGAAAAGAGGCCTACAGATGAGATACTGATGACACACGGATACTTTGAGAAGAAAACGCATCCTGGCATTGCACACGGATGAGATACGGATCACCATACGGAGAACATTTGTGCGATTCTCAGCAGACAAGATCAGACATAGTAACATAGTAACATAGTTAGTAAGGCCGAAAAAAGACATTTGTCCATCCAGTTCAGCCTATATTTCATCATAATAAATCCCCAGATCTACGTCCTTCTACAGAACCTAATTGTATGATACAATATTGTTCTGCTCCAGGAAGACATCCAGGCCTCTCTTGAACCCCTCGACTGAGTTCGCCATCACCACCTCCTCAGGCAAGCAATTCCAGATTCTCACTGCCCTAACAGTAAAGAATCCTCTTCTATGTTGGTGGAAAAACCTTCTCTCCTCCAGACGCAAAGAATGCCCCCTTGTGCCCGTCACCTTCCTTGGTATAAACAGATCCTCAGCGAGATATTTGTATTGTCCCCTTATATACTTATACATGGTTATTAGATCGCCCCTCAGTCGTCTTTTTTCTAGACTAAATAATCCTAATTTCGCTAATCTATCTGGGTATTGTAGTTCTCCCATCCCCTTTATTAATTTTGTTGCCCTCCTTTGTACTCTCTCTAGTTCCATTATATCCTTCCTGAGCACCGGTGCCCAAAACTGGACACAGTACTCCATGTGCGGTCTAACTAGGGATTTGTACAGAGGCAGTATAATGCTCTCATCATGTGTATCCAGACCTCTTTTAATGCACCCCATGATCCTGTTTGCCTTGGCAGCTGCTGCCTGGCACTGGCTGCTCCAGGTAAGTTTATTATTAACTAGGATCCCCAAGTCCTTCTCCCTGTCAGATTTACCCAGTGGTTTCCCGTTCAGTGTGTAATGGTGATATTGATTCCTTCTTCCCATGTGTATAACCTTACATTTATCATTGTTAAACCTCATCTGCCACCTTTCAGCCCAAGTTTCCAACTTATCCAGATCCATCTGTAGCAGAATACTATCTTCTCTTGTATTAACTGCTTTACATAGTTTTGTATCATCTGCAAATATCGATATTTTACTGTGTAAACCTTCTACCAGATCATTAATGAATATGTTGAAGAGAACAGGTCCCAATACTGACCCCTGCGGTACCCCACTGGTCACAGCGACCCAGTTAGAGACTATACCATTTATAACCACCCTCTGCTTTCTATCACTAAGCCAGTTACTAACCCATTTACACACATTTTCCCCCAGACCAAGCATTCTCATTTTGTGTACCAACCTCTTGTGCGGCACGGTATCAAACGCTTTGGAAAAATCGAGATATACCACGTCCAATGACTCACCGTGGTCCAGCCTATAGCTTACCTCTTCATAAAAACTGATTAGATTGGTTTGACAGGAGCGATTTCTCATAAACCCATGCTGATATGGAGTTAAACAGTTATTCTCATTGAGATAATCCAGAATAACATCCCTCAGAAACCCTTCAAATATTTTACCAACAATAGAGGTTAGACTTACTGGCCTATAATTTCCAGGTTCACTTTTAGAGCCCTTTTTGAATATTGGCACCACATTTGCTATGCGCCAATCCTGGGGAACAGACCCTGTCGCTATAGAGTCCCTAAAAATAAGAAATAATGGTTTATCTATTACATTACTTAGTTCTCTTAGTACTCGTGGGTGTATGCCATCCGGACCCGGAGATTTATCTATTTTAATCTTATTTAGCCGGTTTCGCACCTCTTCTTGGGTTAGATTGGTGACCCTTAATATAGGGTTTTCATTGTTTCTTGGGATTTCACCTAGCATTTCATTTTCCACCGTGAATACCGTGGAGAAGAAGGTGTTTAATATGTTAGCTTTTTCCTCGTCATCTACAACCATTCTTTCCTCGCTATTTTTTAAGGGGCCTACATTTTCAGTTTTTATTCTTTTACTATTGATATAGTTGAAGAACAGTTTGGGATTAGTTTTACTCCTTAGCAATGTGCTTCTCTGTTTCCTTTTTGGCAGCTTTAATTAGTTTTTTAGATAAAGTATTTTTCTCCCTATAGTTTTTTAGAGCTTCAATGGTGCCATCCTGCTTTAGTAGTGCAAATGCTTTCTTTTTACTGTTAATTGCCTGTCTTACTTCTTTGTTTAGCCACATTGGGTTTTTCCTATTTCTAGTCCTTTTATTCCCACAAGGTATAAACCGCTTACACTGCCTATTTAGGATGTTCTTAAACATTTCCCATTTATTATCTGTATTCTTATTTCTGAGGATATTGTCCCAGTCTACCAGATTAAGGGCATCTCTAAGCTGGTCAAACTTTGCCTTCCTAAAGTTCAGTGTTTTTGTGACTCCCTGACAAGTCCCCCTAGTGAAAGACAGGTGAAACTGTACAATATTGTGGTCGCTATTTCCTAGTTGCCCGACCACCTGCAGATTTGTTATTCTGTCAGGTCTATTAGATAGTATTAGGTCTAAAAGTGCTGCTCCTCTGGTTGGATTCTGCACCAATTGTGAAAGATAATTTTTCTTGGTTATTAGCAGAAACCTGTTGCCTTTATGGGTTTCACAGGTTTCTGTTTCCCAGTTAATATCCGGGTAGTTAAAGTCCCCCATAACCAGGACCTCATTATGGGTTGCAGCTTCATCTATCTGCTTTAGAAGTAGATTTTCCATGATTTCTGTTATATTTGGGGGTTTGTAACAGACCCCAATGAGAATTTTGTTACCATTTTTCCCTCCATGAATTTCGACCCATATGGACTCGACATCCTCATTTCCTTCGCTAATATCCTCCCTTAAAGTGGACTTTAGACAAGACTTTACATAGAGACAAACCCCTCCTCCTCTCCGATTTTTACGATCCTTTCTAAACAGACTGTAACCCTGTAAGTTAACTGCCCAGTCATAGCTTTCATCTAACCATGTCTCAGTTATTCCCACTATGTCAAAGTTACCTGTAGATATTTCTGCTTCTAGTTCTTCCATCTTGTTTGTCAGGCTTCTGGCGTTTGCGAGCATGCAGTTTAGAGGATTTTGTTTTGTTCCAATCTCCTCGCTGTGGATTGTTTTAGAAATTTTCTTACCTCCCTTCTGAGTATGTTTTCCTGGGTCTTCTTTGTTCGCGTCTAATGTATTTCTTCCCGTCCCCTCTTCTTCTAGTTTAACGCCCTCCTGATGAGTGTAGCGAGTCTTCTGATTTTTTATACATTGTGTGTGACTCCAGCCTGACATTGAGAAAATTCTGCCAGCAAAATAAGAAATACGCTTTTTATATGGACTTCGGCATCCAATCACAGAAGACCTTGCGTCATAATGTTGTGGATGGTTTCTGCACCCTAATTAGCTGCAGGAATGCACACATATTAAGTTATTAAAGAAAAAAATAAGGAAAAAAATTACACTCAGCAGCTCTTCTGACCTAGACATACCCCCTCCCCTCATCAAACACGTCTCCTGTCCCACCCGCTCATCATACAGCACCATTATCCTAGCTAAAGTCATAACAAAAGCATTAGTAGAAACGCTATGATTTACCAAACTGTGACCAAATTGTGCAGAATAAAAATACTCAGGAAACTAAACACGAATCCGAATGTGCTACGTTCGTGCTGAATTTGAGGTTGGTGAACGTTTTCCAAACATCATCACAATGTCTTTGATACAGTATATCTGCTTTGCAAGAAAAAAAGAAATGTCTGTATCTTCATTACACGAGAAACAACACTAATCGCTGTTATCTAGTTGTAATAGTCTACACACACTGTAATAGGTAAATGTTTAGAGGATAACTGAGTACTACAGATATTTTTCCTAGTATTCCAGCATAATATATTCACAATAGCATTGTACTTTTTGTTTCCAAGCTCCTAAATGAAATGCAAATCCATCAGGTCTCTAACAATACAATACAAAGTCAAGCTCGTTATATCTCTAGCCATTCGCAGCTCATTTATGTCCAGTCAATAACAATCTCATTGAAACTAAACCAAGAAATTAGATTCCTTCCTTCGGTTGTAGTTGAAGCTTCTTATGTTCAAATGGGAATTCTGAGAAAATCAATCAATTAAAGTTTGTTGTGTGAACAAGCTTCTTATTTATGAAAATTAACTCATTTTAAATTCTGTTGAATTGTTGAATGCCTATTGCTACAAGTGCGCATGTTGGCTCTAGTCTTATTTGTTAAAATCTAGCATCTTTTTAGATCTCAATATTGCACATCAAAGATTTAACATAAGATCACCCAGAGTAACGCAATAGGCTGCATAGCCAAAAGTCTGCACTGCCACAACGACCTCACAATTTGGAAAGAAAGTTGTGCGGCCATTGACCAGCATGGCTGGGAGCCATATCGGTTGTGTCGCCCCCTGCACCTTCTGATCGGGCTCTCAATATACAAACCCAATCCTGTTGTTAATATAAAACACTTAGTTTACGGGTAGGATTTCTATGTTGGTTTTGAGAATTTTTAAAACCTAACAATATTGCTTGCAAATAAAAGAATGGGCTTTGGAATTAAAGCACATTTGCACTGCATGATTATTGTAAAAGAGCATTCCTAGGCATACTCTGTTCCCAATAATCTTGCAGTCTAAGCAGACTGCCAATCACACCAGTGAATGAGCAAATCACTTGTTCGTAAGGTGAAATAATCATTTGTGCTGCACAAAAGATCACCATTATTGGCAGCGTATTGTTTTAGGTTGTGTTCAGGCTGTGGAAACCAATAATTTCTGGATGTGACTGGGTCTGTGGGCATCTCCATTCGCATGCCCGCATGACAGACAAGTGGTGCTGCCTGTCAATCATAAAATCAAAGAGAATATTGACTGCTTCACATACACATCGACCAACAATGACCAGTGTTGTATCCGTGTGCAAACCGTTGCACACACAGACAGCACGCTCGCCAAAAAAATGCTCTTGTGTGAACCTGGCCTAGGTAGTGCACCTGGATTTACACTGAGATATGCCATGTTCACACTAGCAGTATTTGGTCAGTATTTTACATTAGTATTTGTAAGCCAAAACCAGGAGTGGGTGATAAATACAGAAGTGGTGCATATGTTTCTATTATACTTTTCTTCTGATTGTTCCACTCCAGGTTTTGGCTTACAAATACTGAGGTAAAATACTGACCAAATAATGAAGGGGTGGATGTGGCTATAACAGCAAATAAAGGAGCACACAACTGCAACTTTTGGCACCTGCATCTAAAAGGAATTATTACGTGTTAAAAAAAAAATTCTTGTGCATGGATTGTTATAAAATAATGAACCGAGTAATGCTCATCTACTATTGCCCTCATGGATCCAGTGCTGCCCACTTTAAGGTACGTTCCCACGAGAAGCTTTTCCAGAATTTTCGATGCTGCACCTATTTAACCCCTTCCCGACATGCGACATACATGTACAGCTTGGCGGGATCTGTATTCCCGCAAGCAGCAGTATAGGTACGGCGCATGGCATGTGGCCTCACACTGAGCGCCACGGCAATCGGGTGCGAGTGTCAGATATGTGTGAAAGCTGACATCCCACAGCAATGCCCACGATTGGTGACTCTGTGGGCCAAAATATGGAAAAATTATAGCTCTCAAAATGTGGTGATGCAAAAACTAGTTTTAGCAATAGAAAAGTGTGACAGAAGTCAAACATAAAAACCTTATATAGATCTGGTATCGCTGTAATTGCACTAACCCGAAGAATAAAGTCGCCTAATCACATATACTACATGAGGAATTGTGTAAAAAAATAAATAAAACCGATTCTACACATGCTGATGATTTTTTTTCATTCTGCCTTCCAAAGATCACAGTAGGACTCGGCACACATGTATCCTGCGCTCTGCGCTGAGCGCTTACATCGGGGTTTCTGTGTAAATCTCTGAAATACGTGATTCAGACGAAACCTCTGGGGAAGATTCCCTATAATGAGGCAGATGGAGGAACTGTGCACGCCATAGGACCTGTGATCCAGCGGTGCCGTCTTTTTAGGATTGCATGAGTGCCATCGGCCACAGTTTTGTGCACTACTGAAAAGATGGACACCGCTGAACAGAGGCCAGACGAAGTCAAGAGTAGCTCTGCTGCATCATTATTGTGAATGGATCCATCGGGAGTTTCAACTGTCACGTCAATATAAGATTTTTATGGAAACCCCAATGTAAGTACTCAGCGTCGAGCGCCGGATAAATGTGATCATAGAAATTTTACTTTCAAAAAGTCGAATGACGCTCCTTCCCTTCCAAACCTTGCCGTGAACCCAAACAGTTGTTTTCCTCCAGATATTGGGTATTTTCACACTCAGGCGAAATTGAATAACAAACTGCATGGATCAATTTCTCCTTTTACCCTTATGAAAATGCAAAATTTGGAGCTAAAAACAATTTCTGTGAAAAATGTGATTTTGTTTTTTTTTCACAGCTCTGCGTTAAAAACTTCTGTGAAGCAGCTGTGGGTTCAAGGTGCTCAATACACATCTAGATAAGTTCCCTAAGGGGTCTAGTTTCCAAAATGATGTCACGTGTTGGGAGTCTAATGTTTAGGCACCTCAGGGGCTCTCCAAACATGACATGGCGTCCACTAATTATGCCAGCAAATGTTGCATTCAAAGTTGAAATGGCGCTCATTCCATTCCGAGCCCTGCTGTGTGCCCAAACTGTATATTTCCCCCACATATGGGGTATCTGCATTCTCAGAATAAATTGCATTACAAATTGTATGGTTCATTTTCTCCTGTTACCCTTGCGAAAGTTAAAAAAGAATAGGTCTAAAAGAACATTTTTGTGAAAACAAAAGCAAATGTTTATTTTTCCTTCCATATTACAAAAATTCTTGTGAAGCACCTGAAGGGTTAATTTCTGAAATGTGGCTTTTTGAGTACTTTGATGGGTTAAGTTTTTAGAATGGTGTCACTTTTGGGTATTTTCTGCCATATAGGCTCCTCAACGTGACTTCAAATGTGAGGTGGTCCCTAAAAAAATGGTTTTGCAAATTTTGTTGTAAAAATTAGAAATTTCTGATCAACTTTTAACCTTTATAACTTCCTAACAAAAAAAGTTTAAAAAATTATGCTGATATAAAGTAGACACGTGGGAAATGTTACATTTTAACTATATTGTGCGATATTACTTTGATTTAAGGGCAAAAAAATTAAGTTTGAAAATTGCAAAATTTTCAAAATTTTTTGCCAAATTTACGTTTTTTTCATAAATAAATTCAAGTCATATCAAAGACATTTTACCACTATCACAAAGTACAACTTTCTCAATCTGTGGTATCTAGTGCAGCGGTCCAGAGTTATGACCTCATAAAGTGACAGTAGTCAGAATTGTGAAAATTGGCCTGGTCAGGAAGGTGAAAACAGGCTTTGGGGCGAAGGGTTTAAATTAGGTTACTTGCAGGGTTTTTTTATTGCTTTTTTTGTGTGTGTTTTTAACATGCTTTTTTATCTAGTATTTGACACTGTTTTTGTATCCTTTTCGTGTGTCATGCTTTAGATAAAGCGGCTTTGTTTTTGGTACTTCCTGGTATTTGGCTTTGACAAAAATTTGTTGACATACAAATTGGTGACATACAAGAGGTGCATATTACATCCATTTAGTATGCGTTTCTACAGTGGAAAAGCGCTAAAAATGAATGTTTTTTTACCTGCGGAATTTTCACACCTAATAATCTTTATTTTTTTTTATATAGCGCTAACATATTCCGAAGTGCTTTACAGTTTTGCATACATTATCATCGCTGGCTCCGATGGGGCTCACAATCCAAATTCCCTATCAGTATGTCTTTGGAAAGTTGGAGGCAATTGGAGTACCCAGAGGAAACCCACACAAACACGGGGAGAACATGCAAACTCTTTGCAGATGTTGTCCTTGGTGGGATTTGAACCAAGGACTCCAGCGCTGCAAGGCTGCAGTGCTAACCACTGAGCCAATGCGCTGCCCTAATGCAAGTCTATGGGCAAATTTTGAACAGAAAACTCAGCTTACCTGAAAGAGAAATTGACATGTTGAGGATTTGAAACACACACAGCAAGTCCGTTATGCTGCAGTGGTGATTAGATTTCTATAAATCCCATTCAGTTTTCTGGAACTGTAAGATGTTGAGTTTTTGATGCAGAAAAAATATGTAAAACTCACCAAAAGCTCATTGTGGGAGCATAACCTTTGTAGTCAGCATTGAATCAGGAAGCAATGACTGTGCTCGGGATGTAACAGGACTGCTTTATCTGATAACACACTGTTCCAGACATCGCTGCATCAAATAATAGGCATTAGCACTCCTCTTATATCTGCAGCCATCGCTTCCAGTGCAGGCGCTGACCACTGGATCCACAGGGGTGCAGCAAGTGAAGCTATCTTTGCTTGTTATTATCTAAGAATCTAAGCCTACAAATTATATTTTAAAGGGGACTTGTCACCTCCCCCTGGCGTTCTTTTTTCGGGCATGTGCTGTTTGCGATGTCCTTCGACTCCCATCACATGATGGGAACTTACAGCGCAGGTGCCGGGGATGTTAATGGAAGCACAGGAGGCGGCACCCGATGCACAGAGGGGCCAAGTGATGGCTGGGAGGCGTTTGTGTCCGGGGGCAAAAGACATGCCCCCCGAACAGACTACAGGTATGGCAGGAAAATTAAAAAAATGAATATTGTAGCATTGGAAGGGACCCAAATAAAAGAGCCACCTTGACAGATTGCAGCATTAGTGCTGCACAAGGTGGCTCTTTTAGTTAAAATCGCCAGGGGGGTGACAGGTTCCCTTTAATGCTGGATAACCACTGTAAGTTTCATTATGATTAGCATTTTAGGTTCTGTTTAGGTCGAGAACTTCCTTAAATATACTGTGTTGAATTCATTGTTTTATCTGGTGCCTGCCTGTTCTTGCTTTAGTTCTTACCTCTGTTATATGTGGATTTGTTATCGAAGAATACAGGCAATACAAACTACAAATGAAGCTACTGGTCAGAGGTGAGGGAGATCATTTAGACTTGTGCAGTGGCTTACTTTAGAAAAATCTCCATGATCACTATTACACAGCCGAATGCTTCTATTTCTGGATGAGTTTCTGGCATCCACATATCTCATGAGAATTAAACCACACATCAATACATCCGAGGAGCAGAAGTTCACTCACAGAACTTGTCTCTCGGCTCAGAGGTGAATAATTAACATAGAAATACCACAATTAGTGTATCTTCAACGCCAATATACAAAGGTTAAGCCTTTCTTAATTGTAATAAATTACTGATTAACTAAATAATAAATTAAAGTCATTCGTTTTCTGTTGCCTAGTGTAAAATTTAGTATTTGTTCATTATATTTTTTGTCTGTAATTTTTTTCTTTTTTTAAGAGAAAGCATTTATCATGCTTTATCTTTTCATTCTCCCCAGGATAGCACATTATCATATAAAAATCTGTTTCCTAAAATAAATGTAAAGATCATACCCATATATATCACTATATTATAGTTTATATAATTGTGTATGATTACATAAGTTGAGTAAATAATTATATAGTTATTTTCATGTACTTCCCAAGTTTTTGCCTTTGTCATAGCCATCAGAATGTGAGTACACCTCTGGACTATTTTGACATAGAACCAATAGAAGAAGGACTTGCCAGCCTTCACATGGAGCCTTATTTGGAAAAACAATGTTCTGGGTATTTTTGAAGCGTTTTTTTCTTTGGAAAATAAAAACCCTGCAGCAACATGTTAGCTGTCGGTTCATAGGACAGTATGAATCTGTGTTTGTTTTTTATGTATTTGCAAGTATTTAATATTTTAGGTATTTGTTTAAAAAAAAGGCGCAATCTTTTTCCTTTCTTTTTGTATAGATCTCTGTATAAGTAAACAAAATAATGGAAAAAGTATCAAACAATGCCCCAAAATGTGGTTTCTTTCAGGTTCCATGTCACAGGCAGACATGGTTGTAATATTGTAGTAATACAGCAGAGCTCAGAAAGAAACAAATCTGTTTGCAAGTAGACAAATTTAATTTCTCCTGTTCTGTGTTAGCTACTTGTCTCACACTGGTAACTCTCCTTCATGTACAATAATCTCTGGAGACAGTTATCTTCCAGGCACCACCCTCCCCATAGTCTGGAAGAGGTTATTTACATAGAAGAAAAATGTGGATTTCTCTAGAAAAAGACATCAGATTGCAGATATGTGTATCATTGTGTTCAGTCTCCTATAACTTGCATGCTAAAATACAGTGCCTTGCGAAAGTATTCGGCCCCCTGGAACTTTTCAACCTTTTCCCACATATCATGCTTCAAACATAAAGATACCAAATGTAAATTTTTGGTGAAGAATCAACAACAAGTGGAACACAATTGTGAAGTTAAACAAAATGTATTGGTTATTGTAAATTTTTGTGGAAATTCAAAAACTGAAAAGTGGGGCGTGCAGTATTTAGCCCCTTTACTTTCAGTGAAGCAAACTCACTCCAGAAGTTCATTGTGGGTCTCTGAATGATCGAATGTTGTCCTAAATGCCTAATGATGATAAATATAATCCACCTGTGTGTAATCAAGTCTCCGTATAAATGCACCTGTTCCATGATAGTCTCAGGGTTCTGATTGAAGCACAAAGAGCACCTTGAAGACCAAAGAACACAACAGGCAGGTCCGTGATACTGTTGTGGAGAAGTTTAAAGTCAGATTTGGATACAAAATGATTTCCAAAACTTTAAACATCCCAAGGAGCACTGTGCAAGCGATCATATTGAAATGGAAGGAGTATCATACCACTGCAAATCTACTAAGACCCGGCCGTCCCTCTAAACTTTCATCTCAAACAAGGAGAAGACTGATCAGAGATGCAGCCAAGAGGCCCATGATCACTCTGGATGAACTGCAGAGATCTACAGCTGAGGTGGGACAGTCTGTCCATAGGACAACAATCAGTCGTACACTGCACAAATCTGGCCTTTATGGAAGAGTGGCAAGAAGAAAGCCATTTCTCAAAGATATCCATAAAAAGTGTTGCTTAAAGTTTGCAACAAGCCACCTGGGAGACACACCAAACATGTGGAAAAAGGTGCTCTGGTCAGATAAAACTAAAATCGAACTTTTTGGCAACATTGCCAAATGATATGTTTGGCTTAAAGGCAACACAGCTCATCACCCAGACCACACAATCCCCGCTGTCAAACATGGTGGTGGCAGCATCATGGTTTAGGCCTGCTTTTCTTCAGCAGGGACAGGGAAGATGGTTAAAATTGATGGGGAGATGGATGGAGCCAAATACAGGACAATTCTTGTAGAAAACCTGTTGTCTGCAAAAGACCTGAGACTGGGACGGAGATTTGTCTTCCAACAAGACAATGATCCCAAACATAAAGCAAAATCTACAATGGAATGGTTCACAAATAAACATAATCTGGTGTTAAAATGGCCAAGTCAAAGTCCAGACCTCAATTCAATCGAGAATCTGTAAAAAGAGCTGAAAACTGCTGTTCACAAACAATCTCCATCAAACCTCACTGAGCTCGAGCTGTTTGCCAAGGAAGAATGGGCAAGAATTTCAGACTCTCAATGTACAAAACTGATAAATACATACCCCAAGTGACTTGCAGCTGTAATCTCAGCAAAAGGTGGCGCAACAAAGTATTAATTTAAGTTAAAGGGGCCGAATAATATTGCACGCCCCACTTTTCAGTTTTTGAATTTCCACAAAAATTAAAAATAACCAATAAATTTCAATCAACTTCACAATTGTGTTCCACTTGTTGTTGATTCTTCACCAAAAATTTACATTTGGTATCTTTATGTTTGAAGCATGATATGTAGGAAAAGGTTGAAAAGTTCCAGGGGGCCGAATACTTTCGCAAGGCACTGTAGATGGCTCAGGAGGGTTCATGCTACTGACCAATTCCCTTTAAGATGGGACAAACTCTTTAACTGAGCACATGGAGAGGGACGGTTTTATAGAGCAACTCCTTCAACTTTATATGCATACTGAGAAAACCCTACAATTATTATAAAGGAAAAATCAATCAGAAATAGCAATACATCATATTTTCAAGCCACAGCAAAGAAATAGAGTATATATTCATGTAAAAAGAAACTATAGTCTTTCTTGACTCGGCGACAGTGTAATAGAATTTCATCACCATTCATTGCTACAAATGCAACATTTAATGGACATTGAGCACTCAGACAAGTGATGCATTTAACCGAGATCCGCTCTCTAAACCACAGCAACACAATGTTAATGACTGGTACTGATGTGATTACTTAATCAAGAATAAGCTTTTATACCCACTCTAAGCCACAATCACATTCTCTCATTTTATCTACTCCAGTGAAACATTGTTCACTTAAAGTGGCTCGATTATTGCTTTATAGTCACATATTGCTGGCTAATTACACTTCATGCAAGTTCAGCTATAAGAAGTAAACTTTCCTAGACTGAAATTTCTAATATAATGCACCTAGAAATTTTATTTTTAATGAAATTGAATACATATTGAAGTAAAACCTCCAGGTGAATTACTGTATATACTCGAGTATAAGCT
Organism: Ranitomeya imitator; assembly: GCF_032444005.1. Lineage (NCBI taxonomy): Eukaryota > Metazoa > Chordata > Amphibia > Anura > Dendrobatidae > Ranitomeya > Ranitomeya imitator. The sequence goes on along the minus strand of NC_091283.1, from coordinate 111,896,086 downwards.
GAGATTTTCAGCCCACTTTTTTGGGCTGAAAGTCCCCCTCTCAGCTTATACTCGAGTCATACCCAGGGGTCGGCAGGGCAGGGGGAGCGGGGGCTGTTTAATAATACTCACCTGCTCCTGGCACGGTCCCTGCAGGTCCCTGCTTCCCCGGCACTGTAGCTTCTTCCTGTAGTGAGCGGTCACATGGTACCGCTCATATACAGTACTGAATATGCGGCTCCACCTCCCATAGGGGTGGAGCCGCATATTCATTACTGTAATAAGTGGTAACGGTGACCGCTCACTACAGGAAGAAAATGCGGCGCTGGGGAACAGACGTGCAGCAACGGCGCCAGGAGCAGGTGAGTATGACAGGGCAGTGCACGATATTCACCTGCTCCTCGTTCCACCGTTGGCGCCACTGTGTCTTCCGCAGTGACGCTCAGGTCAGAGGGTGCGGTGACGCGATTAGTGCACGCCGCCCTCTTCCTGAACATCAGTGCAGAGGATGGGAAGACACAGCGGCGGTCAGCAGTGGAATGGGGTGCAGGTGACTATAGCACGTGTCGGGGGCCGGAGAGGTGAGTATGTAATTTTTTAATTTTTTTAATCGCAGCAACAGCATATGGGGCAAATATCTGTATGGAGCATCTTATGTGGCCATGTGCAGCACTATATGGGGGCAAATATCTGTATGGGGCATCTTATGTGGCCATGTGCAGCATTATACGGGGCAAATATCTGTATGGGGCATCTTATGTGGCCATGTGCAGCATGATATGGGGGCAAATATCTGTATGGGGCATCGTATGTGGCCATGTGCAGCATGATATGAGGGAAAATATCTGTATGGAGCATCTTATGGGGCCATAACCAACTTTGTGGAGCATTATACGGGGCAAATATCTGTATGGAGCATCTTATGTGGCCATGTGCAGCATTATATGGGGCAGTTATCTGTATGGAGCATCTTATGGGGACATGTGCAGCATTATATGGGGCAGTTATCTGTATGGAGCATCTTATGGGGCCATGTGCAGCATTATATGGGGGCAAATATCTGTATGGAGCATCTTATGTGGCCATGTGCAGCATTATATGGGGCAAATATCTGTATGGAGCATCTTATGGGACCATAATCCACATTTGTGGATCATTATACGGGGCAAATGTCTGTATGGAGCATCTTATGGGGTCATAATCAACAATTGTGCAGCATTATATGGGGTATATTTTAATATGGAGCATCTTATGGAGCCCATCATAAACTGTATGGAGCATTATATGGGGTTCCTGATTCAATATGGACATTCAAAAACACTTAAACTACTGATGTCTCAATTAATTTTACTTTTACTGGTATCTATTTTTATTTTTGAAATTTACCAGTAGCTGCTGCATTTTCCACCCTAGGCTTATACTCGAGTCATTAAGTTTTCCCAGTTTTTTGTGGCAAAATTAGGGGGGGTCAGCTTATACTCGGGTCGGCTTATACTCAAGTTTTTTACGGTATTATAAATTTTAGTTTAGATTTATGTGTGTGTGTGTGTGTGTGTATGTATGTACCTATACTGTATTTTTCGGATTATAAGAAGCTCCAGATTCTAAGATGCACCCCAAATTTTGAGGAGAAAAATAGGAATTTTTTTTTATAAAATGATGGTGCTTCTTATAATGAAGTCCATGAAAAAAATTTTCATGGACTTCACTATCTATCAAGATTGAGTTCCGTGCTTCTTCTGAGGACTGGAGAGCAGCCTTTTCTTTTCGCTTCTTATAATCCATGCGTCTTATTGCTTACCGGGGGAGGTGGCTGCAGTGAAGTGGGGTATCAGGATCGCTGCTGGAGGAGGCAGGAGTGGGGTGACGCTGCAAGCTGGGACGAGGGGGTGTTCTGATGTGCTGCGCACCGCTGCGGGTGTCCTATGCTGCTGTGGGTGCCCAGCACTGCTGCAGGGATGTCCAGAGCTGCAGGGGGCTCTGCCAACGTTTTGTGAAAGGTCAGAGCTCCCCGCAATTCCATGGTTTCCTGTGTGGTGGACTCTGGAAAAATGGCCGCCGGGTGGCAGCGCATGCACAGATGGAGATCTCGGCACCAAGATCCCACGAGATGAGATTTCTTATTTGTGCAGTGTATGACTGATTTTTGTCCTATAGACAGACTGTCCCACCTCAGCTGTAGATCTCTGCACTTCATCCAGATTGATCATGGGCCTCTTGGCTGCATCTCTGATCAGTCTTCTCCTTGTGTGAGATGAAAGTTTAGAGGGACTGCTGGGTCTTGGTAGATTTGCAGTGGTATGATACTCCTTCCATTTCAATATGATCGCTTGTACAGTGCTCCTTGGGATGTTTAAAGTTTTGGAAATCATTTTGTATCCAAATCTGGCTTTAAACTTCTCCACAACAGTATCACGGACCTGCTTGTTGTGTTTCTTGGTCTTGATGATGCTCTCTGTGCTTCAAACAGAGGCCTGAGACTATCACAGAGCAGGTGCATTTATACGGAGACTTGATTACACACAAGTGGATTATATTTATCATCATTAGGCATTTAGGACAACATTGGATCATTCAGAGATCCAAAATGAAATTCTGGAGTGAGTTTGCTGCACTGAAAGTAAAGGGGCCGAATAATATTGGATGCCCCACTTTTCAGTTTTTGAATTTCCACAAAAATTTAAAATAACCAATAAATTTCATTCAACTTCACAATTGTGTTCCACTTGTTGTTTATTCTTCACCAAAAATTTACATTTGGTATCATTATGTTTGAAGCATGATATGTGGGAAATGGTTGAAAAGTTCAAGGGCGCCGAATACTTTCGCAAGGCAATATATATATACACACTAGTTGTACTACCCGGCCTGTACTACCCGGCTTTGCCCAGGTTAATAACTGCTGTTAGCAAAATAGAATGTGTTAACAAAAATGTATTTATTTCTGCAAGCCTTGCTTCCCTCTCCTCAGAAAGTTCATTGGCCCTTGAGGAAGCAGCTCTTGTTTTCGTGTCTGCAAGCCTCGCTTCCCTCTGCTCAGAAAGTTAATTGTCTCTTGAGGAAGCAGCTGCTGTTCTCATGTGTGTCAGCCTTGTTACTCGGTCTTCACATTTTTCATTGGCCCGTAATGCAGCTTTTCTTTTCGCATCAGCTGACATTCATGCCATGGAATTCCTTTTCTTATGAGGCATTATTGTGGTAAAAATAGTCTGTAACTGGCAGTTTCTATATCCTTTCACATAGAGGTAATGTGACTGACATCAGCCTCTCCACCAACACACCCTAACTGACATGCTTTTACCTCACACAAGCTTTGTTATACTGAGAATGTCCTTTGTTGCCTATATTAACCAATCGGAGCTGAGATTAATTAACTGTAGCAAAATAGAAGATGAGCTATGATTGGTTGCTATTGGCAGCCTGATAAATCCCCAGCCAACAGGAAGCCCTCCCCCCTGGCAGTATATATTAGCTCACACATACACATAATAGACAGGTCATGTGACTGACAGCTGCCGTATTTCCTATATGGTACGTTTGTTGCTCTTGTAGTTTGTCTGCTTATTAATCAGATTTTTATTTTTGAAGGATAATACCAGACTTGTGTGTGTTTTAGGGCGAGTTTCATGTGTCAAGTTGTGTGTGTTGAGTTGCGTGTGGCGACATGCGTGTAGCAACTTTTTGTGTGTCGAATTGCATGTGACAGGTTAGTGTAGAAAGTTGTGTGCAGCAAGTTTTGCGCATGGTGAGTTTTGCGTGTGGTAAGTTTTATGTGTGGTGCGTTTTGAGTATGTGCAAGTTTTGTGTGAGGCAACTTTTGCATGTGTTGCAACTTTTGTGCATGTGGCAATTTTTCCGCGTGTGCAAGTTTTGCGTGTGGCGAGTTTTCCATGAGGTGAGTTTTGCACGTGTGGCGAGTTTTGCGTGAGCCTAGTTTTGCATGTGGCGAGTTTTGCATGTGGCAAATTTTGCGCGTGGTGAGTTTTGAGTGGCGACTTTTGTGTTTTGACTTTTCTGTGGTAAGGTTGGTGTATGTGTGGTGAAATGTGTGCTGAGGGTAATATATATGTGTTCAAGCACGTGGTAGTGTGTGTTCATATCCCCATGTGTGGTGAGTATCCCATGTCAGGGCCCCACCATAGCAACTGTATGGTATATACTCTTTGGCGCCATCGCTCTCATTCTTTAAATCCCCCTTGTTCACATCTGGCAGCTGTCAATTAGCCTCCAACACTTTTCCTTTCATTTTTTCCCCATAATGTAGATAGGGGCAAAATTGTTTGATGAACTGGAATGCGCGGGGTTAAAATTTTGCCTCACAACATAGCCTATGACGCTCTCGGGGTCCAGACGTGTGACTGTGCAAAATTTTGTGACTGTAGCTGTGACGGTGCAGATGCCAATCCCGGACATACACACACACACATTCAGCTTTATATATTATATATAATATAAATATATATAATGGCCACGCCATTTGGGCAATAAACATCACTTTTTTTCTGGAAGTCCGCTGTGCTGTTTCCCCTTGTTTTTCTACTATTGCAAAGAGCCGTCTGAGATTGCTGGCTGGGGATGCGTGCACTTTAAGGTACTGTGTTAGGTGCTGTTCCAATCTTTTAACATTATATATATATACATATATCTATAATATAACGCTGGGAGCGTCACTCTGTCTGAAGCCTTTATAGACTGCGCAAGCACAAGCCCCGGCGCAGTCGACCCCACAGAGTGACGCAGCCCAGGAGATCGCGGTATGCGTAAGCACTGAACGCACACCGCGATCTCCAACAGAGAAGCAGGGATGTGCCAGGTGGGTGAGTATGCTATATTCACCTGTCCCGTTCCAGTGCTGCGTGCCGCTCCGTCTTCCGGGTCCTCTGCCTGTGACATTCAGTTCAGAGGGCGCGATGACGCGTTTAATTCGTGCCGCCCTCTGACTGAACAGTCACAGCCAGAGGAACCGGAAGACGGAGTGGCACGCAGCACTGGAACGGGACAGGTGAATATAATAAGTGTCGGGGGCCTGAGCTAGCGGCAACTCCGGCACCTGACCCCCACAGAGCACCGGTGTCCCCGCCTGCTCAGTCCCCCCAGCACTCGACGCCCAGCGACGATAGGTGAGTATGTTATTTTTTTTTATATATCACACCAGCATACGGGGCATATACTATGGAGCATCTTATGGGGGCTATAAACCTTTATGGAGCAGCATATGGGGCATATACTATGGAGCATCTTATAGGGGCCATCAACCATAATGCAGCAGCATACGGGGCATATACTATGGAGCATCTTATGGGGCCATCATCCATAATGGAGCAGCATACGGGGCATATACTATGGAGCATCTTATGGGGGCCATTAACCATAAGGCAGCAGCATATGAGGCATATACTATGGAGTATCTTATGGGGGCCATCAACCATAATGCAGCAGCATATGAGGCATATACTATGGAGCATCTTATGAGGGCCATCAACCATAATGGAGCAGCATACGGGGCATATACTATGGAGCATCTTATGGGGGCCATCAACCATAATGGAGCAGTGTACGGGGCATATAATATGGAGCATCTTATGGGGGCCATCAACTATAATGGAGCAGCATATGAGGCATATACTATGGAGCATCTTATGGGGGCCATCAACCTTTATGGAGCAGCGTATGGGGCATTTGGATGGGAGCAGCAAATTACAGAACGGTGGCGCAAGATGGGAGCAGCACATTACAGAACTGTGGCGCAGGATGGGAGCAGCACATGACAGAATAGGGCAGCACATGACAGAACGGGGGTGCAGGATGGCAGCAGCACATGACAGAATGGGGGTGCAGGATGAAAGCAGCATATGACAGAACGGGGGTGCAGGATGGGAGCAGCACATGACAGGATGGGGGCAGCAAATGACAGAATGGAGGCGCAGGATGGGTGCAGCACATGTCAGAATGGGGGCGCAGGATGGGAGCAGCACATGACAGGATGGGGGCAGCAAATGACAGAATGGAGGCGCAGGATGGGTGCAGCACATGTCAGAATGGGGGCGCAGGATGGGAGCAGCACATGACAGGATGGGGGCGCAGGATGGAGCAGCTCCTGACAGGATGGGGACGCAGGATGGAGCAGCACATGACAGGATGGGGACGCAGGATGGAGCAGCACATGACAGGATGGGGACGCAGGATGGAGCAGCACATGACAGGATGGGGGAGCAAGATGAGAGCAGCACATAACAGGATGGAGACCATATACCAATATAAATGCTCGCCACCCGGGCGTAGAACGGGCTCAATAGCTAATTTATATATATATATATATATATATATATATATATCTCGCCCAAACCGATGCTTTTTAAGGTTGGTTAATCAATATTAAATTTATTTTTACTACAATACACAAACACATGAATAAAAACACGTAAAATATTATAAGTGGAAAAAGAAAAACAAGTACGGGAAAGGAACGGCGGGTATGGCTTCAAAGTGGCTTAGTTTTAAATCAGGTGCATGAAAGGGCCATAATAATCAATATCCAAAATATATATATATATTTTCAAACTAAATAAGTATTGGAACATACATAATATACAATCCATCAGCTCACAATGCAAGCAGTAGGGATCAGGCACCACATACTGTAAATATAAAGTGCATAATCTTAATAGTATTTGTATAAAGAAGTCTAATTGTATACAAAAAAGTGAAAAAGGTACTAGCGCACAACCGCTTGCAATATATATTAATGTTAAAACCTAAATGCACACCATAAGATAGATTTACCTTATAAAAGCCAGCAGCCAGGGACCCATCACACCTATATATATATATATATATATATATAAACTGTGTGTGTAATATATATCTATGTGTGTACCATTAACACATTTTTTTAAAGCATTCCTACTTTGCACCATTTTTTTCAAAACCTACCTAAAACTTCTGCACATTAGTTGTGTGTATATACCGCAATGTGCAGAAGTTGTAAGCAAGCATGGAAAGAATTCTGGGAGAGGCGAAGAAGCAGGGCAAAATGTGCACATCGGTGCTGAGGGCAGGGACCCTTTTCATTTTCTTATAGCAATCTACTGTGCAGGTAAAATAACATTATTCATACTATCAATTTCCTGGTTTACTGCAACTTTTATCATCAACATATGAAACATAAGAACCTGTTATTATATCTGGCATGATTATATGTGCTCCAGCATTTTGCACTTCACTACTCAGATTTTTGCAACCCAGCAAAAATAGCTATTAGCTTTCACTAGTTTAGGCTAATGAGTTTGGAATATTATTGTTTATGTTTAGACATTAAGCATGTCATCTTTTGTATTGGGTAAAGAAAATGCAGCAGGAGATGATTTTGTTCGTGGCAGCTCTCAGCCATACTAGTTGGCAATGAAATTCCAGTTTGGACACTTGCCAACAGCTATCTGTATTTCGGGCCTCAACCTGCAACTACTAGTTCATAGGGTTGAAAAAACTATCATTTCCACTATTTTAATAGTGGCACGTTGCACTTTAATTGCTAGGCTGGAGTCACACTACCGTAGAATATGGCCGAGTGCTATGCGAGAAAACATCAATGTGACACATCAATCTTATTGAGAATTTCCCAAGAAAAACAATGGCGTGCTCGGTTTTAACATAACTTTATTCTTCAATGAGTTATTTACAAGTTTATGACCACTTATAAAATGTGTTCAAAGTGCTGCCCATTGTGTTGGATTGTCAACACAACCCTCTTCTCCAACTTTTGACACACTGATAGCAACAATGCAGTAGAAATGCTAGCCCAGGCTTCCAGTATCCACTGTTTCAGATGCTGCACATCTCTTATCTTCACAACATAGACAATTGCCTTCAGATGACCCCAAAGATAAAAGTCTAAGGGGGTCAGATTGGGAGAGCTTGGTGGCCATTCAACTGGCTCAAGATGACCAGTCCACTTTCCAGGAAACTGTTCATGTGAAGTTGATATAATATTGCACAGTCTCCTCTGTTATAATGAAGACTAAACCACTTTTAGTTGAGTAACTTTGCCTTTCTTTATGCTTCAAATTAACTGCTGCGCTATACTACGTATTTTCCAAAGAGATGATTCAGCCAAAATTCTATGCATAAATTCTCTCTGTGGCTGAAACATCTTATTTTTTCCTAATAAAAATGGCACACAAAGGAGCACATAAAACGTCTGTAGATAAGAATCCAAATGTTAGCACAATAGGGAATTTGTACAGTTTGCTGGGAGTATACTTAGTAGTAGAGCACAAGAAGAAAGGATAAAGTACAAGGCAGAGTCTCTCTGAAGGAAAAATGCAAAGGAATAAAATTTATGAGTCAAGCTGCTCTTTAAAGGTGATCTATTCAGAGCTTCGTTCATTACAATCAAATTCCCTTAACTAGCATTCATTCATCACTAAATGCTAATTGCACTACATTATTGTCAAAATGATTCTTAGCAATATAGTTTGAGAAAATGTCACTTTCTACAGTGTCAGGGTCAAAGAATGTAAGTAACCCACATTAGGATGCAGATCTTTAGATGAACGGATGGATGATTTGTTAGCTACTTATGGTGAGGGCATTTCATTAAAATTAGTAGATGCAGCAGAATGCAGCTAAGTTAGCAGAGTATAGATCAGGATGGCAAATTCAAATACACAGAGGGCCAAAATTAAAAACTTGGACAAAGTCACGTGTCAACCTTGATATTTATTAAATTGATGCCTACAATTGATGATGTTTTTCTTTATCAACAAATATACGTATGTCATATGTCGTGAAAAGGTTAAAGGTTTTGTCTTGTCTAAAATGACAAGGCTTTAATCACTCTGTGTGACTGCAGACTTGTGACTCCTTACATTGCATGCACTTAGCGCTGTGAGTATTGTCCGGTGTCAGCCCTGGGAACAGCGGTCACATGACTGCAAAATGCATTGTGCAAACTCCTGGCCAGAACTGGACTAGACATGGTCGCCATCCATCTTGAAAAGCTTTCCCCCTCCCATATACTAAAGTGCCACAAACAGGAAGTTGATATCACCAACCATTCCCATTTTATTTAGGTGTATCCATATAAATGGCCCATCCTGTATTATGCCTTAATACCAACAAACAAACTTGGACTTATATAACATTAGCCGAAGAAGAGATCCAGGAAATTATTATAAAATCACATTTTATTACACAAAATACTAAAATCATACATAGAGAACAATCATAAAAAAGCAGAATGCCCAGAAGAGGGAAATGTATACCATCAATAATATTAAGAATGGAAGTATAGCTTTGCTGACTGGGAAAGATACTAATAATCCTAATGTAAAGTTAGAGTAAATAGTTCTGCCAACATGAGAAAAGTATAAATGCTGAGTAATACTTAAAGAGCCTGCATCATACAGTAGAACAGCACCTTAATCGTTATTGTTTAATAGATCCAATTTCCAAAAATGATGTCTATATCAGAGGGCTCAAATATCACTGAAAACAGGCAGAGCAACAGAGCATCAGCAAATGGGAATCAGCAATAGTAAAAAGCAAGTAGTGTAAGATTAAGGGTAAATGTATATACCTTTCACAGGAGCACAGACGGATGGATGGCATAACCCCCTCACCCCAATGCATGTTTCACCGTCGCGTCTTCCGGGGGTCCGCTGCGATGGGGTGGTAATTTGTTATATACCCCATAGCACCAATCGCGTGAGTATTACAAAGAGGAGGAGTGATTTATCCCATTCTCTCCAGGGATATTCCCAGCGCATGTGGCTCCCTGTGCGGCCGTAATGAAGGTCACTTCCGGCGACGAGCTCCTTTGGACAGCACACTGAAGTGCATGCAGTCCAGATGTGGAGCGCTCCCGGAAGGGAACAGAGCTAGAGGGCACATGCATGCACGCTATCTGAGGGAGAAGGATGACGAACCAACACACCAAAACCCTGGGAAGTGCTTGCGTGAACTGCATAGACTCCAGCCAATACCACCTAAGGCTAGGTTCCCATTGCGTTAGGGCAATCCATTAAGCGCATAGCGCTAGCGGATTGCGCTAACGCAATGTTTGTTTTGGGGCCGCGTTCGCCGTCCCCGCTAGTGCAGATCCCCGATCTGCGCTAGTGAGGACCAGACCTCGGACGTGCCTCGGACGCTGCAAGCAGCGTCCGAGGTCCGTCACAAAAGAATGGCACATCGCTAGCACGTGCCTAAAGTGGCACGCGCTAGCGATGCGCTGCGGGCAGAATCATCATTGCTGTCAATGGGTGCGCTAAGGACCCGTTGCACGGTGTTAATTGCGACATTTTCGCTGTGCAACGCTGTCCGTTAGCGCTAACCCATTAACGCAATGGGAACCTAGCCTAAGGGGAATCATACATGGCATTTAATAGGGACGCAAGTGACTTAAGTGTAGAAATAAATAAATGAATGCTCAAAGAAAATGGATTAGGATAAGTAAAAATGAAATCATACCTTGAATGAGGATTATGTGAATACAAAAAAATAAAGGTGAATTTGCAGAGTGATGTGCATGTATATAAATAACGCAGATACAATAGAGACGGTGAAATAAAAAGAAAAAGATTAATGTAAACTATATCATAAAGTGCATACCGAATTCAACTATTGTTGAGTGAAAACTATACGGAGGATAATTTAAAATACATGTATCAAATTAGCACCATAATCTTACAATATATAAATACATGTGATATCTCATTCATTTTATGACAATAGATTTTTTTATTGTTATTTATACCTTAATTATTTTTCAAAATGAATCTACGATATTAAATATCACTGTGTTAAATAAGTGTAAAAAATTAATATAGTGAATGATAATAATGGCAGCAATAAGGACATGAGTATAGTGTTAGGAAAGACACAGGGCATTTTAGAGGCCTAATGGTAGAGGTCTCAGTGGTGAGAGCTCTAGTGCAGGGGTCCCCAACTCCAGTCCTCAAGGCCCACCAACAGGTCATGTTTTCAGGATTTCCTTAGTCTTGCCCAGGTAATAATTGCATCACCTGTGCAATGCAAAGGAAATCCTGAAAACATGACCTGTTGGTGGGCCTTGAGGACTGGAGTTGGGGACCCCTGCTCTAGTGATAAGCAAATCATCATCTATCAACTGCAAATATATAGAGTATTCCTATTGTTTATTTCCACTGCCAAGCTCTTTACCTCCATTCAGATCTGTAACCACTAAACTCGATTCCTCAATCCTCTTGTGTAACTACCAAGCTCTGTGCCTCCATCCAGACCTGTAGCCACTAACCTCAGTTCCTAGGTCCTGTTGTGAAACTACCAAGGTCTGTGCCTCTATTCAGATATGAAACCACCAAGCTCAGTTCCTCAGTCCTGGTATGTAACTACTAAGCTCTGTGCCTCCATCCAGGTTTATAAGCAGTAAGCTCGGTTCCTCAGTCCTGGTGTTTAGCTACCAAGCTCTCTTCCTCAATCCTGAAGCAAAACTATTAATCTTTGTATTACCAATTGTGTAACCACAAAGCTCTGTGCCACAATACCATGTAAAATCGGCAAGTTATTAACTGCCAAAAGACAATGATTTGCAAAAAGTAAAGTACTTTTAAACTTTGCCATGTCTAAGTAAGTGACTGTTCCTTAGTGATGAGCAAACATGCTTGGATAACATTCGTTCATCACTACTGCTCTTTCTTCATTTGGGTGGCCATGTTTCGATAAGGCAATGTTCTAAAAATTATCCCCACTAGTATGTTTAAATAGGGTTTTTAGCAGTACCATTTTCCTTGTCCCCACCAGCCACTGTTGATTTATATATTTGTTTGTAGAGCTGAATTCCCTATGCTAACAAAACTTGGAAAGGTTACCAAATGCACATTTCCAAGTACGTGTTACCTTTTTAACTCCCTGAGCTCATATAATTTATGTCTTTGGGTGTTGCTATAAATGTTAACCTATATAGATACAACTTTTATATAGATATAACTTTTTCAGACTGCTTGTTGCAATGCAGTTAGAATAATCTATTTTACTATTTCAGCAATGCATTCCTAGATATTTGGATGGAACATTCACCAGATTCGTACAGTAACCTTCACTTCACATTTTGTAACTAAAATTGAAATTCAGCCAGTTGAGAATATATTGCACTAAATTATGGCATTTTGTATCTATTACAGTACAGCAGAAAGTTCTCCTTATTAATCTAGGTATTTTTATTCAACAAGTTTCAGTAAGTACTGACCTTGTGACTGTGAAAATATATTTTTTTTAACCTTCCTATATGTCTGGACTGCACTTTCATCCTGCAAATATAGACAAAAACAAAGTACAGAATTAATTTGGTGCAGGAGGACTGAACAAGGGAAATCCAAACCGTGATTCACAAGATGCTGCTTGTTGGATAATTAAACAACAACTTTAACCTCTCAAGGGTCTGAAAATGATTCTCACCAGAATATTGAGGGATCGATACAAGCTGAATAATTAAAATTCGATGCTGCTACATCTCTGTCAATAACACTGTGGGGAATGATGTATGACACATTGAATTGAATCTGTCAGACACCCTGTCTGCGCAAAGAAATCACAGAGGTATTTTTAGTTATGTATTTCATTTCCTGATGATACTTGCAATTCACCTTTTAACATTCATGGTCACTTTCAAGCAAACAAAACACTTGCTCAGGGGATAAGAGGTCGGCAGAAAGGTACTTTCTCACTCGTTGTTTGCACTTTGTAATAACATTCTAAATAAATTATAAAGGGTGAATATTACATGAAGAAAGTTAGAATTGTTAAAGGGAACCTGTCACCTGAATTTGGCGGGATTGGTTTTCGGTCATAGGGGCGTGGTTTTCGGGTGTTTGATTCACCCTTTCCTTACCCGCTGGCTGCATGCTGGACGCAATATTCGATTGAAGTTCATTCCATGTCCTCATAATATTGGAACAAGGACATGGACATGGTTGCAAGTGTGCAATGACAGATGCAAGGTGGGAGTCATCTTTACCTACATAATGGATAGGGGATTGGTGTGCATGCAGAAAAGGGGAAGAGGCAGTGGTATCACCCTCAGACACTGTTTCTAGATCCTGGTGTAGTTGGGTGCTCTGCTTGCATGTGCCTGAGCATGTTGGTGGAGTTCAAGCTGGTAGTTGTGCTGCGCCTGCTGATGCTGGCATGGCAGATGTTGCAAATGGCCTTTTTTGGGTTAACTGGACTGGTTAAGCTGGACTGGTTACGTTGCAGGAGCAATATTGAAGTTCATTCCATGGCCTCCGTAATAAACGCCTTGCGCAACCCGCCGGTCACCTCAGCACAAAAGGAGTTGCTAAGACCCCCGCCAACCTGCTGTCTTCTTCTCCATTACCCAGTAGACTATAAGCCTGTGAGAGCGGGGTCTTTTCTCATTCTGTGACAGTCTGTGACTTTTAGTTTGTTCATTGTAATTTTATATTTAAGTTTTGTACATGTACAACATCATGAAATAAATGATGCACTAAAAATAAATAATGACAATAAAAAGAATTAATATTTACTGCAAATTGCAAATGAGTAACAACTAAAAACATAATAAAAACAATAATAAATCTAATATATAAAGCTGAATGTGTGTGTGTGTATGTATGTATGTCCGGGATTGGCATCTGCACCATCGCAGCTACAGCCACAAAATTTTGCACAGTCACACGTCTGGACCCTGAGAGCATCATAGGCTATGTTGTGAGGTGAAATTTTAACCCCGCGCTTTCCAATTCACCAAACAATTTTGCCCCTATCTACATAATGGGGAAAAAGTGAAAGGAAAAGTGTTGGAGGCGTCGCAGCTACAGCCACAAAATTTTTCACAGTCACACGTCTGGACCCCGAGAGCGTCATAGGCATGGGGAAAAGTGAAAGGAAAAGTGTTGGAGGCAAATTGACAGCTGCCAGATGTGAACAAGAGCGATGGCGCCACTCAAAACTCGCCACGCGCAAAACTCGCCACATGCAAAAACTAGGCTCACGCAAAACTCGTCACAAGTGCAAAACTCACCTCATGGAAAACTCGCCACACGCAAAACTTGCACACGCGGAAAAATTGCCACATGCACAAAAGTTGCAACACATGCAAAAGTTGCCTCACACAAAACTTGCACATACTCAAAAGGCACCACACATAAAACTCGCCATGCGCAAAACTCGACATGTACAAAACTTGCTGCACACAACTTGCTACACTAACCTGTCACATGCAACTCGACACACAAAAAGTTGCTACACGCATGTTGCCACACAAAACTCATCTCACAAAAGTCGCTACATGCATGTCGCCACACGCAACTCAACACACACAACTTGACACATGAAACTCGCCCTAAAACACACACAAGTCTGGTATTATCCTTCAAAAATAAAAATCTTATTAATAAGCAGACAAACTACAAGAGCAACAAATGTACCATATAGGAAATACGGCAGCTGTCAGTCATATGACCTGTCTATTATGTGTATGTGTGAGCTAATATATACTGCCAGGGGGAGGGCTTCCTGTTGGCTGGGGATTTATCAGGCTGCCAATTTAGCTTACAAATACTGAGGTAAAAATACTGAGCAAATAACGTGTGAACGAGGTCTAATACAGGAGGAGATGACACACAGGTATATACTATATACAGGAGGAGATTACACACATATATATACTATATACAGGAGAGATGACACACAGGTATATACTATATAGAGGAGGAGATGACATACAGGTACATACTATATACAGGAGGAGATGACATACAGGTATAAACTATATACAGGAGGAGATGACACACAGGTATATACTATATACAGGAGCAGATGACCTACAAGTATGTACTATATACAGGAGGAGATGACATACAGGTATATGCTATATATAGAAGATGACATACAGGTATATACTATATACAGGAGGAGATGACACAGATATATAGTATATACAGGAGGAGATGACATACAGGTATATACTATATATAGAAGGAGATGACATACAGGTATATACTATATATAGAAGATGACATACAGGTATATACTATATACAGGGGAGATGACACACAGCAGGTATATACTATATACAGGGGAGATGACATACAGGTATATACTATATACAGGAGATGACATACAGGTGTATACTATATATAAGGGAGATGCAAACATGTATATACTGAGGTGAAAATGAGGGGTGTGAGGTGAAAATGAAAAGGTGTGAGTGCAAAATGAGAGGAGCAAGGAAAAATAGTGGAGTGATTGGAAAATGACAGATGTGAGGTCGAAATGACAAGTGTTAGGGGGGAATGAGAGGAGTGAGGGAGAAAATGAGAGGTGTGAGGGAGAAAATGAGAGATGTGATTGGGAAAATGAGAGTTGTGAGGGGGAAAATGAAAGATGTGATTGGGAAAATGAGAGAAGTGAGGTGCTATAACTAACCACAGATATTTACTATGCCCAGGCAATGCCGGGCTCTTCAGCTAGTCTATATTTATACAAGTGGTACAATGTATTTGCATTTGTAGTACCGTAATTACATCTATGTAATGATTAGTTTGCAGATCGGAAAGACATAACATTGACTGAGTCTCCATAACAGACAGCATCAAGTTTAATAATAATGATCATACTTTATTTCTCCTTTATGAACTCTAACACTGTCTTCTAAAACATAATTATTAGTTTTATATGCGAGGATACTTGCACGTTCCTTAGTGAATGATGAAGTCATTATGTGAAATCCGCCTTGAATGTTAGAAGCAATCACGGCGTAGATCAATACTACACATTTAGAAATGTCCATTTGTGACCTAATTTTTGCTGTAGATAGACTGCGACATAATGGTCTTTATCAAGTGAACTAATCTGCGGAGTTAATTATAAACCGCATTGACTTGTGTTAAAAAAAAAAAACTGAATTATTGTTCTTCGGAGATGAAGTCTGTAAAATGCGGAATGTCCATTTTGGAGAACGATTCATATCCGACGTAGAGGAAAAAAAGTCACCAATCAAAGGACAAACAGCAAATAGGCAATTACATTTTTGAGTCTTCGACTAAAGTGCCAATTGTGGTTTAATAATTATGTTGAGTGATACCGTCCGATACTTGAAAGTATCGGTATCGGATAGTATCGGCCGATACCCGAAAAATATCGGATATCGCCGATACCGATATCCGATACCAATACAAGTCAATGGGACATCAAGTATCGGAAGGTATTCTCATGGTTCCCAGGGTCTGAAGGAGAGGAAACTCTCCTTCAGGCCCTGGGATCCATAGGGATGTGTAAAATAAAGAATTAAAATAAAAAATATTGATATGCTCACCTCTCCGGCGGCCCCTGGACATCACGCTGGTAACCGGCCGGCTTCTTTGTTTAAAATGAGCGCCTTTAGGACCTGCAAATGACGTCGCGGCTTCTGATTGGTCGCGTGCCGCCCATGTGACCGGCACGCGACCAATCAGAAGCCGCGACGTCATTCGCAGGTCCTTAATTCCTAGAATTAGGAGTTTTGTGAATGAGAATGACGTCGCGGCTTCTGATTGGTCGCGTGCCGGTCACATGGGCGGCACGCGACCAATCAGAAGCCGCGACGTCATTCGCAGGTCCTGAAGGCGCTCATTTTAAACAAAGAAGCCGGCCGGTTACCAGCGTGATGTCCAGGGGCCGCCGGAGAGGTGAGCATATCAATATTTTTTATTTTAATTCTTTATTTTACACATCCCTATTGATCCGATACCGATACCCGATACCACAAAAGTATCGGATCTCGGTATCGGAATTCCGATACCGCAAGTATCGGCCGATACCCGATACTTGCGGTATCGGAATGCTCAATACTATATTAATAATGAAATAGTGCAAAATAATAAAAATGACAAATACTGGATAGTAATATGTAAGAAATGAAAGTAACCAGAAGGCTTTGCTTTATAGCAGCATCCCGCAAATGCGCTGATGTATTGCCTGCCAGCTCGATGATGAGCTACAATAACTGTGCCGTTCACAGTGTCATTTTGGGACCCTTTCTGCCACAGATATGCTTTGAACTTTATGACAAATACATAAAGTTACAAGCAATGATCAGAAATATATTGTCACAACTGACACACAAAAAAAATCCAAAAGCGAATGTTCTGTACGCTGACAATTCAAAGCAGGATGAACGAGGTTTGATCTTTTCATAGCTGCACCCATTAACAAAGGTTTCTTGCAGAATAAAGCAAACAGCACTCCCCAATCCAATGTAAAAATGACTGCAGTAAAAATGATGGCAGAACTCCGCAGTGTGTGAAATGGTGGCACATTTAGGAGCGAGCAGTGTCCGTCAGGGAGCTGTTCTCCCATCGGCCCCATAATCTCACCTTGTTAAGTGTCTTCTGCAGGGCAGGATTGCACATCATCATTGTGCCTTGAAATGGAAGCATCATTCAGTCTGTATCCGTTTAATGCAGTTTTCTATAACACCGTGTTTCTTGCTTTCTGTGTCACTTTAGCTAATTAAGTTCATGATATCTGGGAGTATTTTATGTTTTCATTATCAGATGAATATATTTGCTTTCTTGTTATGTTATATGTTTTCAGGGCTTTTTATGGCAATAGAAGGAATATTGCATTATTTCTTACGGCTTTATTATATTTGAAAAAATATAAAGAAAATGTGCAGAAAGGCAGGAATGGATTCATTAAATGTAATTCTGATCATTTGATTTGCTGTGCATGTAACTCCAATAGCTGTCTGTGTTTTACTAGTGCTTTAGTGGCACCATAAATAATGTGGAGTTTTGTATGGCTGGAAGATGAATTTTTTTGTTATTCTGAACCTCTTTGTTTTTACTTTTCTGTTGTTTTCTATAGAAATCAAATGAAATGACATAACTATAAAAAAAATATATATTCTGAACGTTGCTTCCCTGGTCACTATGAATGTCCTGCCCTCATAAATGTCCTTATAGGAACGTTATAAATATTTGAACTAAGCGGGTAAGTTTGCTGCTACTGTCATGTAGAGCATGTGTCGTCACTGTTTAAACCAAGATTTTATAGTAAATGTATTTCTTTTAATTTTTTTTATATTTTTTTTTCTTTTTTCAGATTATGACTTAAATTATATTAAAAAATATAGAAATGTTTGAATTTTCACAGTGGTCACTGAGGCTATGATAGACTCATATTTCCTGCTCTTTCAGAGAATATACAACAAGAGACTAATTTAGACCTTATTTAATTTATTGAAGAATTTATTATCTGTGTGAAAAGGTCATTGAGAATGGAGGAGTAGCAGGGTCAGAAGTGACATCAACCAATATGAATAGTGGATCTTTGTCATTAGCATGTACATAAGTGTTAGCTTGCCATTGAAATCCTGACTGTGATGATAAGGAGTCTGCTGAAAAGTCTTCCTGAAAGACAAAGCATGAGGCTAAAATGGCCCCAATGGCCAGTGTCAAAGTTGCAAGATTCCTCTTTGATTTTATATGCAGAATGTATTACATGTCGAGGTCCCGCCACTGCACAGGGGAAACCTCGAACCATGTCCTCTGTGGTCTCCCATTCTTCCTCAGCCGCAGAGGTGCCTGCTCAGCAGAGATGTCAGTCCCAGCATCTTGCTCAAGCTGATGCTGTACATCTGGTTACTGCTGCCATCGCAGGTCCAGTTATTGTAACCAGTAGTAATCAGCGGCGAGCAGATGCTCCTGGGACTAAGTCCTGCTTTTTGTCTACTGAGCATGCACGTGGGATGACCTCTCATTGGAGGTCAGAGGTCACATGCTCAGGTCCTCAAGTGGCTCTGATTGGACCACTGGCACGGTCCCGGAAGGCTGCACCTATAAAAGGTTTGCATGGCCGCTCGGCCATGCGCTAGTATAAACAGAAGTTGTCTGTGTGTGTGTGGATGCGAGTATGTTATCTGGTGAAATGTCCTAATCATTCCCCTCCCTAGTGTTGTTGTATGGGGTTTGGTGTCTCGAGCAAGTACAGTGCTAGATATTGCAATCAAGCACAGAGCACGAGTACAGCGTCAACTTTGCAGCATTCACCAGTGTGGTGCTGTGCGCAGCTAGTGTGCTTTCCAGTCCCTAGTTATGGCAGTTAGTAGCATCTTGAAGAGCAGGGCGCTAGATTTATTACTTCATTTTCCCTGGCACCGCAGGTGCGGTGCCGAACGCTAGTGGGTCTAGAGGGACTCTAACCCCGTGTCCTTGGGGTAGGGTCATGTGACCGAACACAAGCATTTGTTCTGCGGTATTGCGGCTCTGTGACGTAACAGGGTCAGTTTCTAATTCATTCCAGGTGATGTTAACTTGTGGGTGTCTCACTATACCACCAATAATATCCGCCATTACCGAGCAGCAGGTAATATCTCTGCACGGTGGACCTCAGGCTGCAAACGCACCTTATAGCTTCCTTTATATTTGGTGCGGTCTGCCAGCCCTAACAGAATGTGACATGAAAAAAACTCATTGCCAAACAATTTTTAATGCATTTAAAACAAAAATAAATTTAAGCAATAGTTTATATTCTGATTATTAATTATCTTTAAATTTGGTGCAACTTTTGTCTGACTCTACATCACATCTTGGTCATCTTAATTTAGACCAGATTTTATGCCAAAACTTTGGCAAATTTTGTGAATATCAAATCATACTCTCTTCCCACTAATCCACCCCTGTCAATGTCAAATGAGGCGTAAAATGTGTCTAAAACACAACTGAGTAGGTAAACCTGTCCTCAGACATTTAAAATATGCTGCTGCCTGGTACTGTTGATCAGCTCCTATTTTCTTTAACACTTTCATGTTTGGTGATTTTCCATTTTGCATATTTGTTTTTCCCAATGAAATTGCAAAGATCACAATTCCCTATTATTTGTTTCTTTATGGTGCTTATTGTGCAGTAACAATGACATACATGGTACATGATTTTAGAGGTCAGTACAATTACAACAGTTCCAAGCTTACAGTTTTTTTTTAATTTAAGTGGGTAAAAATTGTGAAAATTTCTAGAGGAGTAAAATGGATTGTTACTATTTTCTGAGACCTGCAACCATTTTATTTTTCTGTTTTTCTGTCAATGGATTTGCATGAAGGCTTGTTTTTCACATGGCAAGCTGACATTATTACTGACATCAATTTGTGGTACATAAGATGTTTTTATTGCATTTTGTTGCATTTTTGGGGGATATGTGGCATTCATTCTTTTGTTCCTCTTAACGGCATTTCCCTTATGGGTTAATTAATATTTTAAAATATATCGGAATTTTATTGCATCACCGATACCTTCAATGCATTTTTTACCCACTCCCAGTTTTGGCTTACAAATACTGATGTGAAATCTTGACCAAATACTGATAGTGTGAGCGTAGCCTTAGTATAAGAAGAGTAGGAAGCTTGGATTTTTTAATATTTTTATATTTTCACATTTTTAGTACCCTTGAATCTGTGATTGCTTGATCACTTGTTCTACTTACTAATGTATTGCCATACAGTACATAGAAAAATGATGTTCTCCTATTAAACTGAGCAACATTCTGGTCTTATCAGCAGGACAAGGGTTTGTGTATGCAGATTATTTTTAGGAGCTTATTGAAGTGGATCCAATAAACAAAAAAAGCCTGAAAAATCTATTCAAAATTGGATGACAGATTCTTTCTATTCATTTCTTATGTAAAACTTATGCTGTTCATAAATTCACACTTTTGAGTGTTTTCTGCAGCTTCAGGTTTTGAAAAACGCCTGGTGGGAAAAAAAAGAGCATATTATTTCTTTGAAGTAGCTACTCGTAGAATCTCAGACAAGGCAGAGTGACATTAAAAGGCTGCAGAAAAAACATATTCTGGAAAAAAAAAACTGTCAAATTGCTTCAAACCTTATCAAAACACTTCAGAAAAAAAAAAAAAAATTCTGCTCAAACTCACCAAAGAGAGCATGTATCTCAAAAAAACGTTATGTGCCTGTGTGCACATGGCTTAATTACTACCAATTTGCCAAAAGGCAACTAAACCCCAACTAAAGACTATAATATAAAAATTAACTTTTATTCAAACTATTAAAGGATTACACATGGCCTGACAAGCAGAGGTAGACACGCCATTGGTGCAATCTATGCAGCCACACAGGGCCCAAGAAACAGTGGTGCCCACTTCCACCTTCAAAGCAGTAAACAGGTTCTGTTACAGAAACATTATTGGACAGAAAAAGGCCCATATAACATTCTTGCACAGAGACCCCCTTCTTTCTCTCTCCTTCTAAGATGGCAACAATGGGGTCCTTCATCAAGCTCACGACTGTTATGACAACCCATTGGCATCCCGTTATTGCATTGTGATGTGTGCATGGGTTGCATTCATGAATTACTTGTTGAGCTTGCAGTAAAGTGGTTTTATAGCCTGGTCACAACTGGAGAGACAAGGAAAAGGACAAATTCAACAGTCAGGAACACAGTCTAAAAAATAGACACAGATCATAATGAAAATGATAGAATCAAAGGCAAGTGATGAGTTAAGTCAGTCTAGGGTCAGCAACTGATGGCAATTCAGGAAATTCCATGCAGAAGGATTAGTGAATACAAGCTTGATCAGGTATGAAGATCAGAGATTGGATTCAATATGAAAACCTATAACTGGCTAAAATTAAGTTGAAATGTAACCTCTTCAACATGTGCCATAGAGTTAAGTCAGATGTAATTACTGACTGAGGCCGGGATCACACATGCGAGAAACACATCTGTGTCTCGCATGTGATATCCAAGCTCTGGCGCCGGCACTTTGGAGCAGAGCGTGCGGCCGCATAGCAGCACATGGAGCCGCATGCTCCGCTCTGGAGTGCCGGCGCCAGAGCTTGCTTTTCACATGCAAGACACGGACGTGTTTCTCACATGTGTGACTCCGGCCTTAGATGAATTATTCAGCCATCATCCACCTGTAACAGACGCTGTTAACCTATTAAATGACGCTGTCAATTTCTGGAATTGGGGTAAGTCATTTGAAGTACCCATTTACATGCTCGTGACAGGATTGTGGGGTGCCGATGGGTTGCCATGACAGCTGGGGGTCTGCTGAAGACCTCCGTACTTGTCCTGTGAAAGCAGGTGTTTAGCTGGCATTCATAGTAGAACGTGCTTTTCGCTATACAAACGATCAGATGATCACAACGTCAAGTCCTCTAAGACAGGGGTCCCCAACTCCAGTCCTCAAGGCCCACCAACAGGTCATGTTTTCAGGATTTCCTTAGTCTTGCCCAGGTAATAATTGCATCACCTGTGCAATGCAAAGGAAATCCTGAAAACATGACCTGTTGGTGGGCCTTGAGGACTGGAGTTGGGGACCCCTGCTCTAAGAGGACAAACAAGTTCAGTTAAAAATGAGAAAAATATGTTTTTGAAAAAAAAACTAAAGTTCAAATCAACCCCCTTAAAAATAAAATAATAACAAAAACTCCACATATTTGGTATAGCTCCAGTCATAAAAGTCTGATATACTAAAATATAAAATAAGTTAATCGGTAAATAGAGTCACGACAAAAAAAGATCAAAGTGCCAGAATTTTATTTTTTTTTGGTCTCCACAACATTGCAATAATAGATGATGAAAACACTGTACAGTCATGGCCAAAAGTGTTGGCACCTTTGAAATTGTTCGAGAAAATGATGTTCAATAACAAATTATATTGTGGTACCGTGTTAGCCAGAAAAATCGATGTGATTACTTTTCTGCCCAATGATGACAGAGTATTCTCAGAGTGATATCTTTGACTGGCTGATCAGAAAAAATGTTTCCAAGCTTTCAGAGCACAGAGGCTGTCTTTTTCTTATTAATTTATTTGTTATCCTGCCTGAACAAGGAGCTTCTGTGCTTTGAAGGCTTGCAAACATATATTATTTTATGGTTATCCAATAAAAGGTAACACTCCGAGAATACTTTTGTCATCTTCCAAAAAATGAAGATTTTTTCCCTGAAAAGTTTTGGAACTACACATGTTTTATTATACACATGTTTATTTCCTTTGTGTGTATTGGAACAACACAAAGCACAGAGAAAAAAAGCAAATTGGACACAAGACCTCAAAAAGGGGCAGGACAAAATTGTTGGTACCTTTCCAATTTAGGGTAAATAACTTTGCTTCAAGCATGTGATGCTCATTCAAGCTCGCCAGTGGCAAGTAACAAGTGTTGGCAATATGAAAATCATACCTGAAACCAGATAAAAAGGGGATAAGTTGACACAATCTTTGCATTGTGTCTGTGTGTGCCATACTAAACACTGAGAACAGAAAGAGGAGAATAGATATGTCTGAGGACTTGATAAGCAAAAATGTATTAAAAATATCAACAATCTGAAGGTTACAAATCCATCTCCAAAGAACTTGATGTTCCTTTGTCCATGTTGCACAATATAATCAAGAAATTTACAATCCATGGCACTGTAGCTAATCTCCATAGACGTGGACGGCATAGAAAAATTGATGAATGGTTGCAATGCTGGATAGTCCGGATGGTGGATAAGCAACCCCAATCAAGTTCCAAAGAAATGTTAAGCTTTTCTGCAGGCTTATGGTGCATCTGTGTCAGTGCAAACTAACCATTAACATTTGAATTAAATTAAACTCTAATCGAGACCCAGGAGGACCCCACTGCTGACGCATAGACATAAAAAAGCTGTAGTTGGCCAAAATGTACATGAGTGCACCAAAATGCTTCTGGAAAGTTTCTTGTGGACAGATGAGACCAAGACAGAGCTGTTTGGTAAAACAAATGATTATACTGTCTACCAAAAATGGAATGAGGTCTACAAAGAGCACAGTACCTACAGTTAAATATGGTGGAGGCTCAAAGATGTTTTAAGGTTGTTTAGCTGCTTCTGGCACTAGGTGCCATCACTGTGAGCAAGACATCATTGAATTTGGAGATTACCAAAGGATTTTGGGTCACAATGTAGTGCCCAGTGTCAGAAAGCTGGGTTTGTGTCCTAGGTCATTGGTTTTCCAGCAGGACAATGACACCAGACAAATTTCAACATGCACACAGAAATGGATGGAAACAAAGTGCTGCAGAGTTATGAAGTGGCCAATTCATGATTGGCCACTTCATAACTCTGCAGCACTTTGTTGTCGTCATCTAAATACCATTGATCACCTGTAGAGAAATCTTAAAATTGTGTTTTGGCAGAAAGCTGCCTTCAAATATGAGAAACCTGGAGCAGTTTTTAAAAGAGTGGTGGAAAAATTCCAGTTGAGAGATGTCAGAAGTTTGTTGAAGGTTATAGGAAGTGATTGATTGCAGTTATTTATTTACAAGGGGTGTGCAAACAAAAATTAAATTGAGGGTGCCAACAATTATTTCCAGCCAATTTTGAGGGTTTTATGAGAAATTATGTCCAATTTGCATTTTTTTCTGTTTTTTTCTGTTGTTCCAATACACCCAAACGAATTAAACGTGTATAACAAAACATGTGCAATTGCAATAATTTTCTAGGAGAAATACTTCATCTTCTGGAATAATTTCAGTGGCACTAACATTTTTGGCCATGACTGTATCCATCCCAAATTGGTACAGTCATGGCCAAAAGTATTGACACCCCTGCAATTCTGTCAGATAATACTCATTTTCTTCCTGAAAATGATTGCCATCACAAATTATTTGGTATTTTTATCTTCATTTAATTTGTCTTAAATGAAAAAACACAAAAAGAATTGTCCTAAAGCCAAATTGGATACAATTCCACACCAAACATAAAAAAGGGGGTGGACAAAAGTATTGGCACTGTTCGAAAAATCATGTGATGCTTCTCTAATTTGTGAAATTAACAGCACCTGTAACTTACCTGTGGCACCTAACAGGTGTTGTCAATAACTAAATCACACTTGCAGCCAGTTGACATGGATTAAAGTTGACTCAACCTCTGTCCTGTGTCCTTGTGTGTACCACATTGAGCATGGAGAAAAGAAAGAAGACCAAAGAACTGTCTGAGGACTTGAGAAACCAAATTGTGAGGAAGCATGAGCAATCTCAAGGCTACAAATCCATCTCCAAAGACCTGAATGTTCCTGTGTCTACCGTGCGCAGCGTCATCAAGAAGTTTAAAGCCCATGGCACTGTGGCTAACCTCCCTAGATGTGGACGGAAAAGAAAAATTGACAAGAGATTTCAATGCAAGATTGTGCGGATGTTGGCTAAAGAACCTCGACTAACATCCAAACAAGTTCAAGCTGCCCTGCAGTCCGAGGGTACAACAGTGTCAACCCATACTACCCATCGGCGTCTGAATGAAAAGGGACTGTATGGTAGGAGACCCAGGAAGACTCCACTTCTTACCCCGAGACATAAAAAAGTCAGGCAGGAGTTTGCCAAAACTTACCTAAAAAAGCCTAAAACGTTTTGGAAGAATGTTCTCTGGTCAGATGAGACAAAAGTAGAGCTTTTTGGGCAAAGGCATCAACATAGAGTTTACAGGAGAAAAAAAGAGGCATTCAAAGAAAAGAACATGGTCCCTACAGTCAAACATGGCGAAGGTTCCCTGATGTTTTGGGGTTGCTTTGCTGTCTCTGGCACTGGACTGCTTGACCGTGTGCATGGCATTATGAAGTCTGAAGACTACCAACAAATTTTGCAGCATAATGTAGGGCCCAGTGTGAGAAAGCTGGGTCTCCCTCAGAGGTCATGGGTCTTCCAGCAGGACAATGACCCAAAAGACACTTCAAAAAGCACTAGAAAATGGTTTGAGAGAAAGCACTGGAGACTTCTAAGGTGGCCAGCAATGAGTCCAGACCTGAATCCCATAGAACACCTGTGGAGAGATCTAAAAATGGCAGTTTGGAGAAGGCACCCTTCAAATATCAGGGACCTGGAGCAGTTTGCCAAAGAAGAATGGTCTAAAATAGAGTTGAGCGACCTTGACCTTTTTAGAGTCGAGCTGTGTTTCGTGAAACCCGACTATCTCAAAAGTCGAGTCTAGTGGAATCGGCCGATTATCGCGAAAAGTCGGGGATCGACCGAAACACGAAACCCAATGCAAGTCAATGGGGGAGCATAGTCGGCAGTGAGTAGAGGCCAGGAAAACATGTACAGAGCCCATTGTATTGGCAAAAACATCCATTCTTGCTACTGAAGCTTGTCAATCGTAATTTAGCTTATAATAATTGGAAGGCATTTGAAATTGGGGGTCATTTGGCTAAAGTTGTGGGGGGTAGGGCTGGTTCAAGTAATTAGTGTGCCCAGTAAATCTGGACCACGTCACGGCAGTGGAGCAGGGAGAGGTAAGTATTTCAACTTTGCAAGTGCTGTGATCCTGAGCAAGCAGGGGGGCCCACTCGTTGGCATTGGCACTGGCACAGGGCCCCTCAAAGTACAGCGGTGTGTTTGCACGGCGGGGGCGCCTCCCACCGGCAGCAACACTTTTGCGTACTATGAGGGGCCCTGTGCCAGTGACGTCGCCAACGAGTATTCCTCCCCCCACCTGATGAAGGAACCTGCACCTTCATCTGCACCTTCCTCTTTGTCCCCGTGTAAGGTGGTATGGTATGCGGGAAGGGGGACCTGACTCTCAGCAGGGTCACAATCTTGCAGTGTAGCGTGCACGGGGAATGTTGCATTATGGGTCAATGTACCAGCAGACTCATCTATCACTGGCTGGGCAATGGGCAGGATGAGGGGGAAACAGATATGGGCCCAAAGAATAAAGTGGGCTAAATGCAGTTCAAAATTGTTAACAGGACTAACCAGGGGGCATTGTTTTGTTCAGTGGAGGACAACTGGAATGAGAGGCTGACACAGAGAGTAGGCCCAAATCAGTAAGTATTCTAAATGCAGTTCAAAATTGGCAACAGTAGTAAACCGGCGGCACAGCTTTGTTCACTGGAGGAGAACAGCAAGGAGAGGCAGACACAGATAGAAGGCCCCAACCCAACTAGTAGGCCTAATGCAGTGTTGTTTTCAACAACTACTAAACGAGAGCCAGAAGATCGAAGCAATGGAGAGGAAACCTGAGGAACACCTTAGAGTGGAAGACACCTGAGGTGAATTCTGTGGCAGAGCTCCCTCCTGTGGTCACAAGTGGTACTGCGGCTTCTGAGTTTCCTTACTCAGGTGATGTGGTGAAGTCGTTAGGTGCTGCTCTATTTAACTCCACCTAGTGCTTTGCTCCTGGCCTCCAGTCAATGTTCTAGTATTGGTCTTACTTCCTCCTGGATCGTTCCTGTGGCCTGTCTGCTCTGCATAAGCTAAGTTTTGCTTGTGTTATTTTTGTTTGCTATTTTTTCTGTCCAGCTTGCTTAATTGGTTTTTCTGGCTTGCTGGAAGCTCTGGGACGCAGAGGGATCACCTCCGTACCGTTAGTCGGTGCGGAGGGTCTTTTTGCCCCTCTGCGTGGTTGTTTGTAGGGTTTTGTGTTGACCGCAAAGTTATCTTTCCTACCTTCGGTCTGTTCAGTAAGTTGGGCCTCACTTTGCTAAATCTATTTCATCTCTGCGTTTGTATTTTCATCTCTACTCACAGTCATTATATGTGGGGGGCTGCCTTTTCCTTTGGGGTATTTCTCTGAGGCAAGGTAGGCTTATTTTTCTATCTTAGGCCTAGCTAGTTTCTCAGGCTGTGCCGAGTTGCATAGGGAGCGTTAGGCGCAATCCATGGCTGCCTCTAGTGTGGTTGGATAGGATTAGGGATTGCGGTCAGCAGAGTTCCCACGTCTCAGAGCTCGTCCTATGTCTTTTGGTTATTGTCAGGTCACTTTGTGTGCCCTGAACTTCAAGGTCCATTGTGGTTCTGAATTACCTAATCATAACAGACACCGTCTCTACACCCCAGACCCAACTTGTAGGCCGAATGCAGTGTTGTTTTCAACAACTACTAAACGAGAGCCAGAAGATCGAAGCAATGGAGAGGAAACCTGGAGAACACCTTGGAGCGGAAGACACCGTCTCTACAACCCAGACCCAACTTGTAAGCCGAATGCAGTGTAGTTTTCAACAACTACTAAACGAGAGTCGGAAGATCGAAGCAATGGAGAGGAAACCTGGGGAACACCTTGTAGTGGAACACACCGTCTCTACACCCCATACCCAATTTGTAGGCCTAATGCAGTGTAGTTTTCTACAACTACTAAACGAGAGTCGGAAGACCGAAGCAATGGAGAGTAAACCTGGGGAACACCTTGGAGTGGAACACACCGTCTCTACACCCCATACCCAATTTGTAGGCCTAATGCAGTGTAGTTTTCAACAACTACTAAACGAGAGTCGGAAGATCGAAGCAATGTGGACGAAACCTGGGGAACACCTTGGAGTGTAACACACCGTCTCTACACCCCATACCCAATTTGTAGGCCTAATGCAGTGTAGTTTTCAACAACTACTAAACGAGAGTCAGAAGACCCAAGCAATGGAGAGGAAACCTGGAGCACACCTTGGAGCGGCAGACACTGTTAGTAGGCCCTACCAAAGTAGTAGCCCCAATGCAGTTTTCAAATTCCTAGAGGCTGAAAACAAGACTATTGACGCTCTGCTTTTTTCAAAGGAGGACAGCTGTATTGAGTGGCGCAGACAGACACAGGTAGTAGGGCTTAAACCAAAAATGTGGCTCACTGCAGTTTAAAAAAGGTTACAGGGGTACACAGGCAGCATTGCTCTGGTCAGTGGAGGACAATTTCAATAGTGGACCGCAGACAGACTTTGTACGCCTACTATTAAAAAAAGGATGCTCTATGCAATTAAAAATAGGTTCCAGGGGTCCACGGGCAGCAGTGGTGTGGTCAGTGGAGGAGTATTGGAAGGAGGGACCGCAGACAGGCGTAGTAGGCCTAACATAACAAAATTAGGCTGTAGGCACTTTAAAATTGGTTCCAGGGGTACACGGGCAGCAGTGGTGTGGTCAGCGGAGGACAATTTGAATTAGGGACTGCAGACAGACTATGTAGGCTGTCCCCTGTGGACCATGCATCCAACACATTAACCCAGTGCGCCGTAAAGGACACGTAACTTTTTGTGGACATGCCTACTGGTCCATGTGTCTCTTGTCAGGTGCACCTTTCTACTGTTTGATTGCCTGAGTGCTATGACAATGCAGACTTTTTCATGCCGGTGGAGGGCTGGGATGGCTTTTCTCGCAAAAGAAATGTCGACTGGGTAGCTTGAACCGTGGTACAGCGTAGTTCATCTGGGTTTTCTAAATATAAAACAAAGAAAAAAATGAGGCTCCATGCACTTTCAGCTGGGTTCCAGGGGTACACGGCCAGCATTGGTCTGGTCAGTGGAGAACTATTGGAAGGAGGGACCGCAGACAGGCTTCGAAGGCCTAACATAATAAAATTGGGCTGTAGGCACTTTAAAATTGGTTCCAGGGGAACACGGGCAGCAGTAGACAGGTCAGTGGAGGACTAGTGGAAGGAGGGACCGCAGACAGGCTTCGAAGGCCTAACATAATAAATTAGGGCTGTAGGCACTTTAACATTGGTTCCAGGGGTACACGGGCAGCAGTAGACTGGTCAGTGGAGGCCTAGTGGAAGGAGGGACCGCAGACAGGCTTCGAAGGCCTAACATAATAAATTAGGGCTGTAGGCACTTTAAAATTGGTTCCAGGGGAACACGGGCAGCAGTAGACAGGTCAGTGGAGGACTAGTAGAAGGAGGGACCGCAGACAGGCTTAGTAGGCCTAACATAATAAATTAGGGCTGTAGGCACTTTAACATTGGTTCCAGGGGTACACGGGCAGCAGTAGACAGGTCAGTGGAGGCCTAGTGGAAGGAGGGACCGCAGACAGGCTTCGAAGGCCTAACATAATAAATTAGGGCTGTAGGCACTTTAACATTGGTTCCAGGGGTACACGGGCAGCAGTAGACAGGTCAGAGGAGGCCTAGTGGAAGGAGGCACCGCAGACAGGCTTCGAAGGCCTAACATAATAAATTAGGGCTGTAGGCACTTTAAAATTGGTTCCAGGGGAACACGGGCAGCAGTAGACAGGTCAGTGGAGGCTTAGTGGAAGGAGGGACCGCAGACAGGCGTAGTAGGCCTAACATAATAAATTTGGGCTGTAGGCACTTTGAATTCTCTTGCAGGGGTACACAGGCAGTGGGCACCATTGGTGTTGTCAGCGGCGGCCGATTGTAATGAGTGTCTGCCAGTTAGTAGTCCCAAAAAATAAATACATGTTAATGTCTCGCATTACAACAAAAAAGAAAAACCAAAAGGGTGCAATCATTAGGTACAGGGGTTGGCTCCTCTGCGTAGTTTCAGACCTAGTAATTTGGCACAAAGTATTTACTTGGGTAAATATAGGACACTGCCCCTGACTATGTTAAGTACCATCATACATGTCAACACAATGGTATTGTCAGTGGCAGCAATTTACGGATGTCAGCGCATAGACTAAACATTGGTAGAACTGTGAGAGATAATTGTGCAAGTGGTAGAGCAATGTTTGAGCTGGGAGTGGGGGAACTCTCTTGTGGCCGGCGGTACATGCCCAGGGCCCCTCATGTTACAACAGTGTGTCTGACGTTGGGTGCGCACCACCACCGCCAGAGACACTTTATTGTACTATGAGGGACCCAGTGGCAGTGCCATAGACCAAAAGCGGGCACACCCACCTCTTCAGACAAACAGCACTCTCACGGGTGCTTGCGCCAAGTGGCGATAACACGGCCCCGTGTGGGGAGTTTGGCCATTTAGGGAGGTGTAAACATGTTGTATGCTGGACAATCAGCTGCTGCAAATTACGAGATTGGTAAAGTCATTCAGAGTAGTCCACAGGCAATACCTTTTCATAGGAAAGCTAGGTGTCGGCCGGGCAAGGTGGGGCAAAAGAATTCGAAATCCAGTTGTGGTTCATTTTAATGAAGGTTAGATCATCAACATTTTGGGTAGCCAGACGAGTCCTTTTTTCGGTTAATATTGAACCTACAGCACTGAATATTCTTTCTGATAGGACACTAGCTGCCGGGCAAGCAAGCTCCTGCAATGCATATTCTGCCAATTCTGGCCAGGTGTCTAATTTGGATGCGCAGTAATCAAATGGGAATGACGGTTGAGGTAGAACATCGATAAGGGATGAAAAATAGTTAGTAACCATACTGGACAAATGTTGTCTCCTGTCACTTTGAATTGATGCAGCAGTACCTGTCCTGTCTGCGGTCATAGCAAAATCACTCCACAACCTGGTCAGAAAACCCCTCTGTTCAATGCCACTTCGGATTTCTGCACCTCTAACACTTCTGGTCTGCTGCCCCCTGCTGCTCGTGTGAGAACGATCACGGGCGCTGTGTGCTGGGAATGCCTGAAGCAAACGGTCAACAAGAGTTGATTGTTTGGTTGCTAATATTAGTTCGAAGTAGTCATGTGGCATAATATTTTGCAATTTGCCTTTATAGCGAGGATCAAGGAGGCAGGCCAACCAGTAATCGTCATCGTTCATCATTTTCGTAATGCGTGTGTCCCTTTTGAGGATACGTAAGGCATAATCCGCCATGTTCCAGTTGTCAAATCTGCGGTTGTGCTTGGTTGCGGGGCAGTTTCAGGCAAATCTACGTCACTTGTGTCCCTCAGAAACCCAGAACCCGGCCTTGCCACGCCACCAATTTCCAGTGGCCCCGGAGAAGCTTCCTCATTAAAAAAATACTCATCCCCATCGTCCTCCTCGTCCTCCTCCTCCTGTTCGCCCGCTACCTCGTCCTGTACACTGCCCTGACCAGACAATGGCTGACTGTCATCAAGGCTTTCCTCTTCCTCGGCTGCAGATGCCTTCTCCTTTATGTGCGTCAAACTTTGCATCAGCAGACGCATTAGGGGGATGCTCATGCTTATTATGGCGTTGTCTGCACTAAACAGCCGTGTGCATTCCTCAAAACACTGATGGACTTGACACATGTCTTGTATCTTCGACCACTGCACACCTGACAACTCCATGTCTGCCATCCTACTGCCTGCCCGTGTATGTGTATCCTCCCACAAAAACATAACAGCCCGCCTCTGTTCGCACAGTCTCTGAAGCATGTGCAGTGTTGAGTTCCACCTTGTTGCAACGTCTATGATTAGGCGATGCTGGGGAAGGTTCAAAGACCGCTGATAGGTCTGCATACGGCTGGAGTGTACGGGCGAACGGCGGATATGTGAGCAAAGTCCGCGCACTTTGAGGAGCAGGTCGGATAACCCCGGATAACTTTTCAGGAAGCACTGCACCACCAGGTTTAAGGTGTGAGCCAGGCAAGGAATATGTTTCAGTTGGGAAAGGGAGATGGCAGCCATGAAATTCCTTCCGTTATCACTCACTACCTTGCCTGCCTCAAGATCTACTGTGCCCAGCCACGACTGCGTTTCTCTCTGCAAGAACTCGGACAGAACTTCCGCGGTGTGTCTGTTGTCGCCCAAACACTTCATAGCCAATACAGCCTGCTGATGCTTGCCAGTAGCTGCCCCATAATGGGACAACTGGTGTGCAACAGTGGCAGCTGCGGATGGAGTGGTTTGGCGACTGCGGTCTGTGGACGAGCTCTCGCTTCTGCAGAAGGACGAAGAGGAGGAGGAGGAGGGGGTGCGAACACCTACAGCCAACTGTTTCCTAGACCGTGGGCTAGGCAGAACTGTCCCGAAATTGATGTCCCCTGTGGACCCTGCATCCACCACATTCACCCAGTGTGCCGTGATGGACACGAAACGTCCCTGGCCATGCCTACTGGTCCATGCATCTGTTGTCAGGTGCACCGTTGTACTCACAGATTGCCTGAGTGCATGGACGATGTGCTCTTTAACATGCTGGTGGAGGGCTGGGATGGCTTTTCTCGAAAAGAAGTGTCGACTGGGTAGCTAGTAGCGTGGTACAGCATAGTCCATCAGGGCTTTGAAAGCTTCACTTTCAACTAACCGGTAGGGAATCATCTCTAACGAGATTAGTCTAGCTATGTGGGCGTTCAAACACTGTGTAAGCGGATGCGAGGATAAGTACTTCCTTTTTCTAACCAGAGTCTCATGTAGGGTGAGCTGGACTGGAGAGCTGGAGATCGTGGAACTAGCGGGTGTGCCGGTGGACATGGCAGACTGAGAGACGGTTGGAGACGGTATTGTTTCCGCCTGTGCCCTAGATGCAGTGTTTCCTACTACAAAACTGGTGATTCCCTGACCCTGACTGCTTTGGCCTGGCAAAGAAACCTGCACAGATACTGCAGGTGGTGCGGAAAATGATGGCCTTACAGTGACGGCAGGGATGTAGCGTTGCTGACTAGCTTCATTGGCCGAGGGTGCTACAACCTTAAGGGACGTTTGGTAGTTAGTCCAGGCTTGCAAATGCATGGTGGTTAAATGTCTATGCATGCAACTTGTATTGAGACTTTTCAGATTCTGACCTCTGCTTAATGTAGTTGAACATTTTTGACAGATGACTTTGCGCTGATCAATTGGATGTTGTTTAAAAAAAATGCCAGACTGCACTCTTTCGAGCCTCGGATCCCTTTTCAGGCATTGCAGACTGAGCTTTAACCGGATGGCCACGCTGTCCTCCAACAGGTTTTGGCTTTGCCACGCGTTTTGGCCCATCTACGGGCCCGGCAGATCTAACCTGTTGCAATGTTGATGCCTGCTGCGGCCCCTCCTCCTCCGCTTCAGAACTACTGCCGCCTGCACCCTGTTCCCCCAATGGCTGCCAATCGGGGTCAACAACTGGGTCATCTATGACCTCCTCTTCTAGCTCGTGCGCAACTTCGTCTGTGTCACCGTGTAAGTCGGTGGTAGAGCGTTCGTGACGGGGCAACATAGTCTCATCAGGGTCTGATTCTGGATCAGTACCCTGCGAGGGCAATGTTGTGGTCTGAGTCAAAGGACCAGCATAGTAGTCTGGCTGTGGCTGTGCATCAGTGCACTCCATGTCAGATTCAACTTGTAATGGGCATGGCCTGTTAACTGCTTCACTTTCTAAGCCAGGGACAGTATGTGTAAAGAGCTCCATGGAGTAACCCGTTGTGTCGCCTGCTGCATCCTTCTCTGTTGTTGTTTTTGCTGAAGAGGACAAGGAAGTGACTTGTCCCTGACCGTGAACATACACTAACGACGCGCTGCTTTTACATTTACCAGTTTCAAAAGAGGAGGCAAAAGAGCTAGAGGCTGAGTCTGCAAAGTAAGCCAAAACTTGCTCTTGCTGCTCCGGCTTTAAAAGCGGTTTTCCTACTCCCAGAAAAGGGAGCGTTCGAGGCCTTCTGTAGCCAGACGACGAACCTGGCTCCACAGCTCAAGACGTAGGTGCAATATTTTTTTTC